>NC_087352.1:99401303-99704333 GCF_030014295.1 Loxodonta africana
CTGAAAACAGAGAAGCATTTACTTTGCTAAAATTCACTTTTTGGTTAAATCATATTCAAAGACATAAGGGGATAAAACCAGCCCTGGGGGAAAAAGGGAAGTAACAAAATATGTAAGATGATGCAGTTGTGAACTAGAACTCCAAAGCTGCTCGTGGCCCTCTCCCATTCACTAAGAAATCTTCAAGTGGCCACTTACGAAACCTGGAGTCTAAAACAGACTCTAATTCTGACACTGTCAATTTGTGTGGGATGTGATAGAAAACAAAAGCCATGGTGAGTGATTAGGGCACTCACTATCTCAACAGGCCAGAGGATGTGTGAGTGGTCTCGAAAGCCAGGGAGGAGGCTGGGCCTCCCCCCGGCAGTATGGGACCTTCCAATGGCCCACTTCCTTTCTCTTTCCATTGTGTTTTCCAAGCAGGGAGGTCAGACGTAGAGCAGCAAAGCAGACAGAAGACATATTTGGATTTTTTCCCCCCATCTCCTGCTTGCCTCTCTCCTTCCTCTTTTTTGTCAAGTTTCCTCTTTCTAAAAACTCTGCCTCCCCCACACACACTTTTCTATCATTTCTATCTTTAGATGTTTGCCTTTGTCCCCTGATTTACTACCACACTATGCCTCAGTTCTTCTCTAGACTGATGCTGTTCCGGGTAGAAGAATACACCAGTGTGCGCTGCAGTGTTATGATGGCACTATTGAAATCCAACAGAATTTTCCATCAGGAAAGATGTGTAGGGATGCAGGGAGGAATGCACCCCCAGACCACTGGCACCTCAGGAAAGGTAGCTTCAAGCCCAGATGTCATCAGTGAAAAAATCAAAGGACAATGACACTATTAAGGGTCCTGCCCCCAAGCTGTTATAACCGGAAGAAGAGAGGCACTGGAAGCACCCCTGCTGGGGACCTCCATGACGGACCAGCACAGGCACATTCAGAACAAGGCATCCTATGTGGAGTGAATGAGTGGATGAGGGAATGAGGGAATAGGAAGGCCAAGTAGTGCTGGGAGTAACTGAAAATGCAAGTTTCTGAAAGGCAAGGGTACATCTGCTTGAGGATCTTTGTCTTTGTTTGAAGCAAGATGCTATGCTTTCTTCATAAAAAAGTTTTTATGAGATAAACAGGCCTGTAAAGCAGTTGTGAATGCATCGGGTCTGGCAAACTATACAATGTCCCTTTCAAGCGTTCTAGAATGGGAATAACCAGGCCATCCCACCGTCTTACCCAAGAAACAAACCCCAGGACAAAGATATTCTGATGTAATTGGGACAGTCTCCCCAGAAGCATTTGTGGGATAGTAAGCTTTCAAGCAACAGAGAAAAAGAAAGGGAGCCAGAAAGGGTCGTTCTCCAGTAAGCTTCCTCACGGGTGCTGGGAGCAGGTTTAGAAGGTGCACCTCAAGATGTGCTCCCATTGGTTCCTGGTTGGGACTGCTCCCAGGAGCCGTGAATCCTTGGCATTTTGGCTCATTTCGTGGGTGGGCAAAATGCACTTGGGGGCCAGAGAAAGTCTTCAGGAAAATAAATGTAGGTGCTGGCAGCTGGAAATCAGGTGAGCAAAGATGGTGAAGGAGGGAGGGTAAGCTGGGGCTAGGGCAAACTTAACTAGAACCTCCAGTGACTTCTCACGGTTTCTGATACCAGTATTGCCATAACATTAAGTGACACTTAGAGTTGTGGGACTTTTGGGCTAATGATGACTATAAATGGTGGCCCTGAGTTGTGTGGGCTGGGAATACCAACAGTGTAGAAGAATGGGCAGCTGAGCAGTCCGTGAAACCCAGAGCCTCGCCTGAGGGGATTATTCAGAGGTCTGGTATGCAGTGTTCCTATGGGTCCTACAGCAAAGAAAGTTTATATACCAACTGCATATATATTCTTATGTATGCAGTGAGCCGAAATGAGTTCCTTTAGGTGGCCTTTTGCCTTAGTTCTTTGGAAAAACAGCTTGACAGGTTTTTACCCTAAGCTCTGAGGAGTTACTTTTGCCCTGGTTTTCTAGCCCAGAAGGTTTGTTACTTTTGTCCAGGTTGACTAACATTTCCTAGGTAAGCTGTAAACAACTTGGTTTGATACTTTTTGTCCGGTCCTGGGCTGCAGCCTGCCCTGTGATTGGTGTGTGCCTTGCAGGCATTGGTCAATAGACTATGCAAATGAAGTGTCTTTGTCCCACTGAGAGGGGATTAGTCAGTTCGTGGCCCTGGTGGGAAGGCCATGCCTTAAAATTGATGAGGAGTTTGTGTATATATGCAGTCAACCCCATGAGGTATTTTGAGGCAGAAAGAAGGAGAAGGAAGAAAGGAGAGAGAAGAAACAGAGAGAGAGGAGGCAAGGAATCTTCTAAAACAGCTATATATAACATGGATTAAGGATTGTAACACTGAAGACAGCGACAGGCCCAGAAGGGGCCCAGCAGCAGAGTTGGTGGTGACAGAGAGCAGGGCCAAGAGGAGCCTGTTCCGAGGGTGCTGAGAGGAGCCTGTCCTGAGGGGCTGAGAGTAATCTGTCCTCAGGGGGCTGAGAGGACCCTGTCCTAAGGGGGCTGAGAGGAGCCTGTGCCCTGGGGGCTGGGAGGAGGCCTGCACAGCCAAGAAGAGCTAAGAGAACTGTCTTGAGCTGAAGAAGGCGGACTTTGCCTACATGCTTCCTGATCCTGATCCTGATCCTGAGGTATAGCCTGCTACTTTATTAATAAACCACTTGACTGTAAATACAGTTCGTGAGTTCTGTGAGACATTGCAGTGGACTGCGGAACTCAAACAGGGCAGGGAAGAGTGCTGAGAATGCCAAGGGGAGGGATAGCGGCCAGATCAGAGAATTTGGAAATCTGGGATATATTTGACCTCTGCCTCATAGGAATTGGCTTTGTGCTGATTCTTATATTTGAAATTATTCACACAGGCAGGCAAGCAGAGGAAGAAGGGGGCCTTTCCCTTAACCCACAAAGTGGAGTCTTTTCTCTGCTCCTCAGATGCCCTGAGCTCCTTTTTATAAAAGTGTTGATCACATGGGCACATGCTCTTGTGCATCTATGTGTCTGCAATGTACTTTGAGCCCATAGTAGGTGTGTCCAACCAGTGTTTGATAATGCATGAATGAACAATGAGCCGTGTCTCTCTAACAAAAAGCCTGGTCTTTGTTAATTTGGCCATGGCTTACCCAGAGGTTTAGGATAATTTGTTGTAACCCAGGGGGACACTTCGTTCTCACAGCTGTTCTAGCCCTTGGCTGTTATCTCCACTAGACGTGAGGATCAGCCTCTGAGGGCCAGGACAGGTCTATCTTCTCACCGTTGAACTCCCAGTGCCTTGCAGCAAAGATTTATTGGGCAGATAAATGAATGAACGACCAATGTGAGGCACAGTATGCTACACTGCTTAAGAGCAAGGCCTTGGGAGCTACACTGCTTCAGTTCAAATGCCAGCTCTGTTCTCTGTAACCTTGAGCAGTTTATTTAAGCTCTCTGTACCTCAGTTTCCTCACTGATAAAATGAAGATAACAGTAGTATCTACCTCATAGGGCATGTGTGAGGATTAAATGACAATGCACTTAAGCATTTAGAACAGTGCCTAGCATATGGTAAGCCTTATATAAGAGTTTGTTGTTATTATGGAACCTCAGAGTCTCCCAAAAATCAAGAGGAATTATTTTTTCCAAAAAAGAAAAATATGGCCACATAGGAGGCAAGTAAATTCTTTTAAGTAAATTCTAATCCCACTTTCACTGTCTGTGGAACTTTGGGATCCAGGGCATGACACCAGGCAAATAAGTTTCTGCAACCTCAAAAAAAAATTGAGAAATGCAGTTTGACAGAAGCTAGACCAGGGATAAAGAAACCTGAGTTCTTGTTCTGATTCAGGCTAGCACATACCTTATATTGACTTAGTTCAATGATAAGCAAGAAGCAATACTAGTAAAAAGCACATCAAGCCTTTTTTTTTTAACAGAGGATGTTATTATCATTAAAAACTGTGGGCATAATTGCATTATTAAAAAACAAACTATTGGAGGTGGAGCCAAGATGGCAGAAGAGACAGACATTTCCGTCGAGCCCTCTTTACAACAAAGACCAAAAAGACAAGTGAAACGAGCATATTTGTGAGAAGCTGGGAGCCCTGAGCATCAAAGGCAAGCTTAGACAACAAACTGAGGGGCAGAGGGAGGAAGAAGCCGTTCGGAAGTGGAGAGGAGTTACCGGACTTGAATCATGGGGAGCCCTCAGGCACCATTCCTGGAGCAGTCGTGGTGGCGGCAGGGGGCTGGTCCTAGCGTTCGGCCTCAGTTTCCTCAGGGAGAAGCAGCTGGCCGCACAGCCTACTCACACCTCCGGAAACTGAGAACAGCGCTCTCGGCAAAAGCTAAGTACTTGCATATATTTTACCGCACCGCCCCCCCGCCCCCCGCTGCCGACCCCCAAGGTGGCTTCAGCGGCAGAATCCCTGGGCCTTAAATAGACCCTGGTGAGCACCTAGAGCCATCCTCCTGGACTTGGGACAAAATTTGCAACTGGTGGGAAAAGACAATTTGCTACCTCCATTAACCGGGGGAGCTCAGGACAGAAGCTGTTCCTGTCCAGGCATAAACAGTCCGTGGACCCTGAGCACCTTTCCCTTCAGCAAGGACCTGTGTGGGTCTATTTCAGGAGAATAGGCCCTTGTTGGCAAACTCCAACCATTTCAGCTGTGCGATGGTGAGGTGGGTGTTTGATGTTTGACGTTGCTTTGCCTATTAAACAAGGTCCTCACCTACCCACAACAGGGACCTAAGGACTGGTGGCTCCACTTGGGTCACCCAGCTACCTGTGACAGGGGTCCAGGGATAACTAGTACCTCCCAGTCCTTACAACAAAAACTTTGGGTGCCCATGGTCCCTCTGCACAGCCCACCCACCAGCATGCTCTAGGGAACAGACACGTGTTTTACTCAGAGACACTTGGGGATCGGTCCTCAGCCCCCAGCCTTGTTCAGAGTGTAACCTCCTGCTGCAATCAGATACGGGTATATACGCCAATCACCCCTAACCCTCTAAGATTGTAGGACAGAGCCTGTACCACACACTTGATATCAGCTACCTGGAAACCTGAGCTGAATTCATACAAGAAAACTGAATGGACTCCTAAACTGATATACCTGATAACAGCTCTAGCCAGCTGGGGACAGGACACCAGAGCTCCAAAGGTGAAAATAATCAAGCTAGCTCACTCAAGCAACCCATAGGGGTATATCAAAACAAAACAAAGCAATCAGCTATGACACAGTAAGCAAGCATAAACTAATACAATAACTTATAGATGGGTAGGACACAACAGTCAATATCAAGTCACATAAAGAAACAGATCATGATCACCTCAACAGGCTCTCAAAACAAAGAATCCACCAAGACAAGAAAGTCACCAAGACTTATTATAATCAAGCTTGCCAAAACCAAAGATAAAGAGAGAATTATAAGAGCAGCAAGGGGTAAAAGAAAAGTCACCTACAATGGCGAGCCAATAAGAAAAAGCTCAGACTACTCGGGAGAAGCCATGCAGGCAAGAAGGCATTGGGATGACATATTTAAAAAAGTGAAGGAAAAAAAATTGCCTACCAAGAATCATATTTCCATCAAAACTGTCTCTTAAATATGAAGGTGAAATTAAGACATTTCCAGATAAACACAAGTTGAGGGAATTCATAAAAACCAAACCAAAACTGCAAGAAATACTAAAGGGAGTTCTTTGGTTAGAAAATCAATAATATCAGGTATCAACCCAAGGCTAAAACACTGAGCTGAGTAATCAGAAGTCAACCCAGACAGGGAAATACAAAAAAAAAAAAAAAGCCCAACACAGGGTAACAGCAATGTTATTATATAAAAGAAGACAACACTAAAATAATAAAGAGGGACTACGAAATGTAATCATATACCTTCCATATGGACAGGAAGATACGGCAACACAAAGAAATACAAGTTAGTTATAAATTTAGAAAAATAGGGGTAAATACTAAGGTAACCACAAAGGAAACAAACTATCCTACTCATCAAAGTAAAATACAAGGGAAAAATACAGACTCAGCAGAAACAAAATCAACGACAAGTATGAGGAAAGCACAATATATAAAGAAAATCTACTCAGCACATAAGATCAAGTGGGAAAAAAACTGTCAACACACAAAAAAAGACATCAAAATGATAGCACTAAATTCATACCTATCCATAATTACCCTGAATGTAAATGGACTAAATGCACCAATAAAGAGACAGAGAGTGGCAGAATGGATTAAAAAACAAGATCCGTCTATAAGCTGCCTACAAGAGACACATCTTAGACTTAGAGACACAAACAAACTAAAACTCAAAGGATGGAAAAAATATATCAAGCAAACAACAATCAAAAAAGAGCAGGAGTGGCAATATTAATTTCTGACAAAATAGGCTTTAAAGTTAAATCCATCAGAAAGGGTAAGGAAGGACACTATATAATGATTAAAGGGACAATACACCAAGAAGATATAACCATATGAAATATTTATGCACCCAATGACAGGGCTGCGAGATACATAAAACAAACTCTATCAGCATTGAAAAGTGAGATACACAGCTCCGCAATAATAGTAGGAGACTTCAACACACCACTTTCGGTGAAGGACAGGACATCCAGAAAGAAGCTCAATAAAGACATGGAAGATCTAAATGCCATAATCAACCAACTTGACCTCGTAGACATATACAGAACACTCCACCCAACAGCAACCAACTATGCTTTCTTTTCTAGTGCACATGGAACATTCTCCAGAATAGACCACATATTAGGTCATAAAGGAAGCCTTAGCAGAATCCAAAATATTGAAATATTACAAAAAATCTTCTCTGACCATAAGGCCATAAAAGTGGAAATCAACAACAGAAAAAGCAGGGAAAAGAAATCAAATACTTGGAAACTGAACAATACCCTGTTCAAAAAAGACTGGATTATACAAGACATTAAGGGTGGAATAAAGAAATTCAGAGAATCTAATGAGAATGAAAACACTTCCTATTAGAATCTTTGGGACACAGCAAAAGTGGTGCTCAGAGGCTAATTTATATCAATAAATGCACACATCCAAAAAGAAGAAAGGGCCAAAATCAAAGAATTATAACTTGAACAAATAGAAAGACAGCAACAAAAGAAACCCACAGGCACCAGAAGAAAACAAATAAAAATTAGAGCAGAACTAAATGAAATAGAAAACAGAAAAACAATTGAAAGAATTAACAAGGCCAAAAGCTGTTTTTTTGAAAAAATCAACAAAATTGATAAACCACTGGCCTAACTGACAAAAGAAAACAGGAGAGGAAGCAAATAACCCTAATAAGAAATGAGATGGGCTCTATTACAACAGACCCAACTGAAATTAAAAGAATCATATCAGATTACTATGAAAAACTATACTCAAACAAATTTGAAAACCTAGACGAAATGGATGAATTCCTAGAAACACACTACCTACCTAAACTAACACAAACAGAGGTAGAAATAGAAGTAGAAGTAGACCCATAACAAAAGAAGAGATTGAAAAGGTAATCAAAAAACTCCCAACAAAAAAAAGCCCTGGTCCAGACAGGTTCACTGCAGAGTTCTACCAAACTTTCAGAGAAGAGTTAACACCACTACTACTAAAGGTATTTCAGAGCATAGAAAAGGATGGAATACTACCAAACTCATTCCATGAAGCCAGCATATTCCTGATACCAAAACCAGGTAAAGAGACCACAAGAAAAGAAAATTATAGACCTATATCCCTCATGAATGTAGATGCAAAAATCCTCAACAAAATTCTAGCCAATAGAACTCAACAACATATCAAAAAAATAATTCACCATGACCAAGTGGGATTCATACCAGGTATACAGGGATCGTTCAATATTAGAAAAACAATTAATGTACTCCACCACATAAATAAAACAAAAGACAAGAATCACATGGTTTTATCAATTGATGCAGAAAAGGCATCTGACAAAGCTCAACACTCATTCATGATAAAAACTCTCAGCAAAATAGGAAGAGAAGGAAAATTCCTCAACATAATAAGGGCATTTATACAAAGCCAACAGCCAACATCACCTTAAATGGAGAGAGCCTGAAAACATTCCCATTGAGATCAGCAACCAGACAAGGTTGCCCTTTATCACCACTCTTATTCAACATTGTGCTGGAAGTCCTAGCCAGAGCAGTTAAGCTAGATAAAGAAATAAAGGGCATCCAGATTGGCAAGGAAGAAGTAAAAGTATCTCTATTTGCAGATGGCATGATCTTATACACAGAAAACCCTAAGGAATCCTCCAGAGAACTACTGAAACTAATAGAAGAGTTCAGCAGAGTATCGGGATACAAGATAAACATACAAAAACCAGTTGGATTCCTCTACACCAACAAAAAGAACATCGAAGAGGAAATCACCAAATCAATGCCATTTACTGTAGCCCCCAAGAAGATAAAATACTTAGGAATAAACCTTACCAGAGATGTAAAAGACTTATACAAAGAAAACTACAGTACACTTTTGCAAGAAACCAAAAGAGACTTACGTAAGTGAAAGAACATACCTTGCTTGTGGATAGGGAGACTTAACATTATAAAAATGTCTATTCTACTAAAAGTGATCTATACATTTAATGCAATTCCCATGCAAATCCCAAGGACATTCTTTAATGAGATGGAGAAACAAATCACCAATTTCATATGGAAGGGAAAGAGGCCCCAGATAAATACGGCATTACTGAAAAAGAAGAACAAAGTGCGAGGCCTTACTTTACCTGATTTTAGAACCTATTATACCGCCACAATAGTCAAAACAGCCTCGTGCTGGTACAACAACAGATACATGGACCAATGGAACAGAATTGAGAATCCAGACATAAATCCATCCACATAGGAGCAGTTGGTATCTGACAAAGGCCCCAAAACAGTTAAATGGGGAAAAGACAGTCGTTTTAACAAATGGTGCTGGCATAACTGGATATCCATCTGCAAAAAAAGTGAAACAAGACCCATACCTCTCTCCATGCACAAAAACTAACTCAAAATGGATCAAAGATCTAAATATAAAATCTAAAATGACAAAGATCATGGAAGAAAAACTAGGGATAAAGTTAGGAGCCCTAATACATGGCATGAACAGTATATAAAACATTATAAAGAATGTAGGAGAAAAACTAGATAACTGGGAGCTCCTAAAAATCAAACACCTATGCTCATCCAAAGACTTCACCAAAAGAGTAAGAAGACTGCCTACAGACTGGGAAAAAGTTTTTAGCTATGACATTTCTGATCAGCGACTGATCTCTAAAATCTACATGATACTGCAAAAACTGAACTGCAAAAAGATGAATAACCCAATTAAAAAATGGGCAAAAGATATGAATAGACACTTCACTAAAGAAGACATTCAGGTAGCTGACAGATATATGAGGAAATGTTCACAATCATTAGCCATTAGAGAAATGCAGATCAAAACTACAATGAGATTTCATCTCACTCCAACAAGGCTGACATTAATCCAAAAAACACAAAATAATAAATGTTGGAGAGACTGTGGAGAGGTTGGAACACTTATACACTGCTGGTGGGAATGTCAAATGGTACAACCACTTTGGAAATCCATTTGGCGCTTCCTTAAAAAGTTAGAAATAGAACTACCATACGATCCAGCAATCCCACTCCTTGGAATATAACCTAGAGAAATAAGAGACTTTACACAAACAGATATATGCACACCCATGTTTATTGCAGCACTGTTTACAATAGCAAAAACATGGAAGCAACCAAGGTGCCCATCAATGGATGAATGGATAAATAAATTACGGTATATTCGCACAATGGAATACTACACATCAATAAAGAACAGTGAGGAATCTGTGAAACATTTCATAACATGGAGGAACCTGGAAGGCATTATGCTGAGTGAAATTAGTCAGTTGCAAAAGGACAAATTTTGTATAAGACCACTATTATAAGAACTTGAGAAATAGTTTAAAATGAGAAGAAAACATTCTTTTGTGGTTACGAGAGGGGGGAGGGAGGGAGAGTGGGAGAGGTACATTCACTAATTAGATAGTAGATAAGAACTACTTTAGGTGAAGGGAAAAACAGCACACAATACAGGTGAAGTCAGCACAATTGGACTAAACCAAAAGCAAAGAAGTTTCCTGAATAAACTGAATGCTTCGAAGGCCAGCATAGCAGGGGCAGGGGTCTGGGGACCATGGTTTCAGGGGACATCTAAGTCAACTGGCATAATAAAATCTATTAAGAAAACATTCTGCATCCCACTTTGAAGAGTGGCATCTGGGGTCTTAAACACCAGCAAGCAGCCATCTAAGATGCATCAATTGGTCTCAACCCACCTGGATCAAAGGAGAATGAAGAATACCAAGGACACAAGGCGATTATGAGCCCAAGAGACAGAAAGGGCCACATGAACCAGCGATTACATCATCCTGAGACCAGAAGAGCTAGATGGTGCCCGGCTACAACCGATGACTGCCCTGACAGGGAACACAACAGAGAAACCCTGAGAGAGCAGGACAGCAGTGGGATGCAGACCCCCAATTCTCATAAAAAACCAGACTTAATGGTCTGACTGAGACTAGAAGGACCCCGGTGGTCATGGCCTCCAGATCTTCTGTTGGCCCAGGACAGGAACCATTCCCAAAGCCAACTCTTCACACATGGATTGGACTGGACAATGGGTTGGAGAGGGATGTTGGTGATGAGTGAGCTTCTTGGATCAGGTGGACACTTGAGACTATGTTGGTATCTCCTGCCTGGAGGAGAGATGAGAGGGTGGAAGGGGTTGGAAGCTGGCAAAATGGACACGAAAACAGAGAGCGGAGGGAGAGAGCGGGCTGTCTCATTAGGGGGAGAGTAATTGGGAGTGTGTAGCAAGGCATGTATGGGTTTTTGTGTGAGAGACTGACTGGATTTGTAAATTTTCACTTAAAGCACAATAAAAATGATTTTAAAAAAATACTATCAAAATTAACCTTTTTCCCTGAAATCTTTTAGGTAAAAACAAACAACAGAGAAGCTAACCAGTCAGCTCGGCTTCACACCCTAATAGAAGAAAGAGGACAAACCTGAAAAATACAGTAATTTACTTAAAAGCAATTTTAAAGCAGAGAAAAATAATAATCACACTAAATCTGTGACACAGGCTTCATTTGCCATTAGGAATGAATTTGGATGGGGCTTGGAGCCTTATACTGTGAATCAAAACTAATTTGAGTCTGGATGATATACTTTTTGCATGTGGTATATTGAACTCTTTTAAGATGGATATATGGACAAATAAGTAATGACATGTGCACAGTAAATTAAGCGAAAGCCATTTTCTTCCTTTAGGGACTGAACAAGGTGAGAGAATGATACAGAGATGATTTCTTTAGACACTCGCCCCTGTCAGAGATGGTGTAGACCTGAGTTATTAACATAGTACAAGAGGAGAAATTTGGTCCTGAGACCCACGTGCTCTTCCTGAGCCCTGCTAAACTGGACTCCAGTGTGCCCCTGTGTAATGGGCTTGTTGCTAGGTAACAGTTGCAGGGACTCCAGAAAGCCTTACCTCAGGGCTGCATACATTTTCCACCTAAAGCCCTAGCTTCTGCAGTCTGAAAGCTGTGTTTCCATTACTCATTGTCTTTGCAGCTCTTCCTCCCATTTGTTTTTGCTTACAGATCCCAATTTAACAAATGAGTTCATACATCTCATGCCATTTAACAGCTGTGTAAAAGAGAGACCCCGCTTTAATAGTACTGGTTTCCTCCAACAGGTAATTTAATAAAGAGCAGCCAGTACTGGTATTTGTCTCCACTTTGTACAATAACAAGCATAAGGAAAAGCATGCAACCATATTAAAATGTTTTACTACAGTAGAATGCTGTTTCAAATACAGGTTAATCTGGCAAAAAAGTGTTTTTTTTTTTTTTAATTGCTATTTCAAACCACAACTGTTTGGAGACGTGGAGAAATTTGAATACGAACTACGCATTGGATGGTATTAAGAAATATTGTTAATTTGTTAGATGTAGAAATTGCATTGTGGTTATTTAAGAGAATGTTCCCAGTTTTTGAATATAATGCTGCAGGGACAAAGCATCATAATATCTGTAGATTTAAAATGGTTCAGCAAAAAAATAGACGAAGAAGGAATGCAAAATACTAAGTCACTGAATCTGGATGGTGTGGTATGGGGTGTCATTGTCCTATTCCTCATATTTTTCTATATGTCTGAAATTTTTCATAATAAAAAATGTAATTCATAATAAAAACAAACAAGCCCACAAGTGCCATCTTCAGGGGAAGGCCATCTAATGTGGAAGTCTTGTTGGTTCTGCTGAGAAGAATGAGATTGTAAAGGGGGTGGAGTGGTAATCCAGAAAAAAAGGAAAGGGGGAGCTGAGAGGGGAAAAGTGTGTGAGTCTGAGGACTATACAGAGAGAAGTGACCATTAACAAAATCCCCAAAGTTGAGTGGCTGAAGAACAATGACTTGCAGTGTTCAATTTGATATTGTTTTATTCCTGAAATATAAATCCCTCCTCTGTGAAACACTGTAAGCAAGGGGTCACCTAGATGATAAGGATCCAGCAAAGAAAACTGAAAAAAGGAAAAAAAAGCAAAAAACAAAAGAGCAGAGAAGTTGAAAGGAACAAAGAAAGTGTGGTGTCCCAGAAGCCAAGTGAATACAGAGTTCCCGGGGAGACGGAGAGGGAAACTGTGCAGAAAGCTACTGGCAGGTCAAGGAAACAACATGGGGGTCATTGATGACCATTGCCAGAGCAATGCTGGTAAAGCGGCAGGGACAAAAGCACAAATAAATGAATTAGATCTATCAGTCAATGGAAGGGAGGAATTGAGACAAAATACCAACAACTCTTTGAGGCGTTTTGCTGTAAAGGCTGCAGAGAAATGAAGTAGAATCTGGAAACGCAAGTGAGGTGAATAGAGTTTTTTTGGGGGGGAGGAAAGAACTGTGTGATGAAAAGAATGAGAGAAGGGAGAACCTGGAGGGATGCCCATGAGAGGACAAGAGGGGCACTGGGGAAGGGTTCCCCTTAGAATGGAGCGTGGACAGTTTGCTCATTTTAATAGGAGGCAGAGAGTGCCTGGGTGGGCAAATGGCTAACACACTCGGCTGCTAACGGGAAGGTTGGAGGTTTGAGTCCCCCTAGAGGTACCTCAAAAGAAAGGCTTGGTGATCTGCTTCCCAAAAATTCAGCCATCGAAAACCCTATGGAGCACAGTTCAACTGTGACACACATGGGGTCTCCATGAGCAGGAGTGGACTCAAGGGCAACTGGACTGGAATCGGAGGGAGGAGCACAGGGATGCAGACGCTGGTCCTTGTGAAGATGTGGTGGTGAGAGCTCCTGGAACTGCACTTCCCTGGCTTCTATCTCCTCAGTGCAACCATGTTTAGCGTGAAGCTTGTTCTGCTGTCTGAGGCTAATTTTGATGGTCTTGCTAGGTGGGAGACAAATTGATTTCTTTAAAGTGGAAGAGACCACCTCATCCCCTTTGAGATTTTAGCATAGCATTGTCAAAGACGGAAATTTTAACCTACACATAAAAAAAAAAAAGAATTTTTTTATAGTAACAAAAATTAGAAAAGCATGATCCTGGTTAAGAGGCTTACACCATCTTGTGAACAAATGTATGTGCGAAGACGAAGAACTAAATGGAATAACAGTAAACATTTTCGTGCTTTTTTCAACAAGCAAAAAGTTAGTTACTTCCCAGAGTATACTAAAGGTAAAACAGAAGGAAAAAAAGACAACACGGATTCAGCATTTGACTACATCAGGAAAGGCCTATTAGCCTCCAACGGCGTTCCTAAACAAGTGGTTTAGCAAAAGGGCACGCAGGCGCACGCGTACCTCCACACATAACACTCAACCTCTTCGGTCCCTGACAGATCACAGTCTTGGGAGTTACGTTCCTGGGGTGCCTTCATCTAAGCAGCTTATTTTTTTGATGTTGCAGTTGTTCTGTGCTAGTCACAGTGACATGTCCACTGCTCTCCCCTTACAAATAAAGGCAATTTACTCCTCAGCTGTCAAACAGTGCCTTGAGACATTTATTTGTATTTTTCATACTTATAACTTATCCTCTGCATGGGTGGGGTGGCTTTCGCTGCGATGGTGGGAGTCTATGCCTGATGAGAACTAATCTTGGGCACCCACTGCATGCAAAAATGATCCCTGACGCCAGGAAGGGCCACTTACGGTTGTCTTTGCACAGCTACGATAGACTTATCCTCCCCACAAAACTGCCGCCCTGCCCATCTGGCAATGGTCCAGCGTGCTGCCAGCCGATGCTCGCAGAATCATCCCAGATGCTGGTCCTAGTTAGCACAGTGCTCTGACCAACCCAACCCAGACCTGCAGGCAAAGCAGGGGCAGACTTCTCACCACATTGAAGGAATCCCCTACCATTTCCAAGAAGCTACATACTTTTCAGAGCCCTGGGAGCATTCAGGGGAGTTCCTGGTGGCACAAATAGTTAAGCAACAGGGTGGCAGTTCTAATCCACCCAGAAGTGCCTTGGAATCCACTCAGAGATGACTCAGAAGAAAGGCCTGGCTATCTGAGTCCAAAAGGTCACAGCCTTGAAAATTCTATGGAGCACAGCTCTACTCTGCACACATGAGGTCACTTGGGGTCATCTGTTAGGTTATTTATTTATTTATTTATTTCGGTATTTATTCCCCTTTCCTGGGGGAACATTTAGCACCTAGGTTCTAGCTGACTCACTCAGGGTCCCCAAAATCATTTAACATTTAACCCACTTGCTGCCCAGAAAGCAGTCATTTTAAAGCCCAAGTTTCTCACCTTGCTTATGTCTTTCACAGAGAAAAATCAGTTAGAACTATCGCTAGAAAAGATCTGGCAGACAGAGGGGTTTTATTTGTACATAGAAACCCGTTGCCATCAAGTCCATTCCGACTCATAGTGACCCCATAGGACAGGGTAGAACTGCCCCATAGAGTTTCCAAGTAGCACCTGGTAGATTCGAACTGCCAACCTTTGGTTAGCAGCCATAGCACTTACCCACTATGCCACCAGGACTTCCATTTGTATGTAAGGCCCCCGTATTACCCTTTTCTAGTCACAGCTCCTTTTTGCAGCTCTTCTTCCTTCTCCGTCATGAAAATGTATCCTAGTTAAGGAAAAGAAAGTTCCCCCATCTGAGGTATTTGAGGTCCTAACTGATGATTTAAACCCTGGGCAGGCCTTGCTGTTGGCCCTTTCTTTCCATGAAAACAGAACTGGCACCAGAAGGCCGGTGTTCAGGGAAGGGGCTAATGGAGTTTACTACGGGGGTGGCCAGCACTGCGTCCCAATCCTCCTTTTCCTGGGTATGGGCTACAGGCTCATCTTTATTCAGGCACAGAAACTCTTGATTTATGTCACTAATAAGTATGTGCTTTGTGTTGCAGCCAGTGTGAACTGCTCGGAATACGTGATGTGGTGGTTGTAAATTGATAACCACATATCGCAGATCATGGGCACCTCAGAAGAGGCAGACAACGATGTGAATCAAATTCACATTATATGGCCTGGCCCCAATATACAAACCTAGCCAGAGTGGTAAGGGCGTTTTAGCATGATCCAAATTACCCAGCACATAATCTAAGTCCGTTTCTTGATTCCACTAAGAACACACAAACCCTCTTCCACTTTGCTGTGAGTCGAGCATATGAATCAAACTGTATGCTAAGATCCCTGGCCTCACAAATGAAAAATTGCTCCATTATCTGCCTGCCTTACGGGGAAATGAAGACTCTGGTACATTAAAAGGTAAACTTCAAACACAGCACAAAAAAACTCCAGCTCCGTAAGGGAAGGCACGATGCCTCTTGCCAGCATCTTCACAGCAAAACAATCGTTTCCACACAAGCAGCAACAGAATTAACCGGAAACCCAGCAGAGACCAGCCACACTGGCGTCGGCTTGTCTCTTTATCTCGTCTCCTTTTCGAGTTCCCTTGCTTTTACTAATCAAGATCTCACAAGAATAAGTTGAGTAAAATCTTCAGTGTTGTTAATCACTTAATTGGGCTGCATTTCCGAAATCATTTGCTAGTCCTTGACACTGAACCGTATTAATGGAAACTCAAATGAAACATTAATCAGGTTGAAATGTCTTTGCATCCATCTTGGGATTCTCAGACCCCCTGGAACTGCATTTTAGCCCAAGCGGTAAGGTAATAGCGCTTTGCACATTTAACAGTAGGAGGTGGGTGCTTGCGGGCTCCAGTGAGCTCATGCAGAGTGATTATATTCTAAAACTGTGCTTGCTTGGTGGAGTCCTCTGGGAGCAGTTTTTAAAAGTTGTATCAATCATTGTTTCCCCAGAGAACTTGGGACATTGAAAGCCTAGCTGTTCTTTTACATTATGCACCAGGTAGAGACGACCCCACTCGCTCTAAAGTTCTGAATTGTGACATTAAATAGGACAAGAAAATAAGAGCATGGCGCTCTACCAGGACTGTCGGCCGAGACACAAAACCTGATTAGCAGCAGAGCTGACACCAGAGACTTGTGCAAATGGAACGAATTGCCCAAGGCATGTCTCACTGGGAGAATACTGCCTCTTCGTTCAGATTTAACGGAAAGTAGGTGTTACTCAATATGGTGCATCAATTATTTTCTTAGGAAGCTACCTTCTAAATATAATTTTTGGTCAGCGCATTTCTAAGAGACATTTTATGTAGCTGCATCTATATATCATAGTTGACTACTTATTAAGCTCTTAAACTTTTAAAGAAATTGTGACATATTTACAAATTATCTATACTAGCAAAAACCATATAGGGCAAAAAAAAAAAAAAAAAATGCTTAGGTTAATTACTGCCGGAGCGGTTTGGGGAGATTTTGACATATTTTCAATTTCAGTAAGAAAAATTTAACATTGCTAAGAGTATGATGCCAATAATTAATTCCTGTAGATGAAAATAAATTCCTGTATAAAACTCAGCTGTCAAGATGGAAGGTCTGACTCTATAATGACATAGGAAAGTACGAATTTTAAGTGGAAAGTTCTGGAAGACATATGTAAAAGGTCAACTAGGCCATTCCCCTGTCTCCTTTATCACCCCAAGCATTTATATTTCTCATTGCCTTACGAAGTGGAAATACAAGGCCCAGGTGATTACCACACCTAGTAAGGGTAGGCATGGAGTTCTGTACAATTAAAAAAGATCCACACTGCCCTGGGTGGGAGAACGTTGCACCACACCGGACACTAGGGTGGGCTGGGAATGCAGCGTTCACTAGTACCTTCTCCACTACCTCATTCCACCTCCTGTACTGCCCCTGACCCCACCCTGATGGGGGAGCAGAGTTCTGACTCCCCTGCCTTGCTGCTGCTACCCGGGGGGCCTAAGACCCCACTCTCTTTTGGCCCTTGTCTCAATGTGGGGTGGGGGTGGGGAGGCAGGTTTTCCTTTAGTGTCTGGCTGGAGTAGAGAAAGGACTATCAAAAAGGTTTTCAGTTCTGTCACATTACCCTTTTCCCAGTTCTTTGGCCAGAGAGAGGAGGCTTTTCTTGCCCTTTTTTGTCTGTGTCTGTTGGGGCTTCTGGGTGGCCGGCTTCTCTAGAGTCCCTCTGGATATATGGGAGGCCCAAAGAAAACCTAGAGAACTCACAGCCCAGCCATTCCTCAAGCCTTGACGTCCTGGATTGTCAGCCCTCTTCTTCCCACCTTGCTGTGTTATGTCTAGGGTGTTTTCATTTATAGGAGTGAGAACAGTAAGACTGCGAGCAATGGTGCTTCTCCATCTTGGCCAGAATCGGAAGTCCTCAGGATTTTGTTTTCTTATATATGTTTGGACTTTAGAGGCTACATTGACTTGCAAATCAAAATAAATTTTAATTGTGTGGATTTCATTTTTGAAAATGTGATTTATTCTATATCCCAAAATATTTCTTGATGGGCTACTCCTCCAGGCACTGTGGTGAGTGCTGGGGTCACAACAGCACATGTGAGGCCAAGAAGGTCCTGCGGTTTGCACTCAGATCAGCCATGTACATAAGAAGGTAAAACAAGGGGTGAAGTGCTGTGAACAAAGCACAGGGTGGAGAGGCACCATCCTCAGACAAGTCCTCTCTGAGGAGGTGCTATTTGAGCTGAGACTTGGCAGATGCCAAGAAGTTGGATTGCAATGAGAATTCCAAGCAGAGGGAACAGAGTGTGCCAAGGTTCTGAAGTGCCCAAGGAAAGGGGGTAAGGATGAGACTAGGAGACAGGTGTGGAGGGTAGCCACAGCCAGAGAACCTAGGGCCCGCCCAGCCATGGTGAAGGTCGTCCAGGTCTGCAGCAATGCTCAGAGCAAACAACGTTACATGGCAGAATAAAATTCTACGTTACCTCACAATTTGCAGTCTATGAATTAAAAATGCCACTGTTCCTTTTCGCTGTCACTATGAAGGTAATTAGACCTAGAGAGTTTGAGGGGAAAGATAAGAAAAGGGGAAGAATGGAAAATAACAAAGAAAGAAAGAGGACAAAATATGACCGGGAAGGAAGTAGGAAATTATGGCAAAATGGAAGCTCTGAAACTGCCGAATCCTGCTCTCCTTAGCCACAATTTCACTCTCGTTTGCTCGCCACACATAGGCTGCTATCTCAGTACTACGACTCAAATTAAGTTACCCAAGGTCTACAGAGAGGATGTGAAGAAACAGCAAAAAATACTCCACTGCTTCCTGACCTAAACCAGATTAGGGCTGAGAACAAAGGGCTTTCCCTTCAGGGTGGTGTCAGTATGAATGTCAAAGATAACTCTTTCTACAAAACGACAGTTCGCAAACACGCCAGCTGTTCCATCCAGGGAGCAGCCAACTGGTGCAGTGGGGAAAGGAGTTTATTAGGTATCAGAAGAGAGCAGTTCAAGTCTCAGTTCTGACATTTAGTGGGTGATCTTAGGTAAGTTACTTAACCTCTTTGAGCCTACTTTTTTCCCATATTTAGAACCGAAACAATAATATTGATTTACAAAGTTTTGTGACTTCAAACTGCTCATATTTCTGGGTCCTAATTTCTTTATCTGTGAAATGGAGTTAAGAATGGCTACCCTTCCTAACGTAAAGGCTTATGTGAAGATAAAACACTCTGGTGGCTGCGGTGTTCTTGAGAGGTGAGCGGCCGTGTTGTGATCTTCACTTCCCATGCCTACTCCTCAGGGTCAGGGGAGTCAGACTCCTGTGATTATTACCTAGAGCACGGTAAAGAAACTTTTCCTGTAAAGGGCCAGAAGGTAAATACTTTAGGCTGTGTAGGCCATTCAGTCTCAACTACTCACTCCTCTGCGATCATGGCTGTGTTCCAGTTTTTGTTGCTGTTGTTGTTAGGTGCCATCAAGTCAGTTCCAACTCCTGGCAACCCCAAGTACAACAGAATATAACACTCCCGCTCCTGCACCATCCTCACAATTGTTGCTATGCTTGAGACCATTGTTGCAGCCACTGTGTCATTCCATACCCTTGAGGGTCTTCCTCTATTTTGAAGATCCTCTACTTTACCAAGCATGATGTCCTTATCTAAAACTGATCCCTCCTGATAACATGTGCAAAGTATGTGAGACGTAGAGTCGCCATCCTTGCTTCTGGGAAGCATTCTAGTTGTACTTCTTCCAAGGCAGATGTGTTCTTTCTTTTGGCAGTCCATGATGTATTCAATATTCTTCACCAACATCACAATTCAAAGTTGTCAATTCTTCTTTGGTCTTCCTTATTCATTGTCCAGCTTGTGCATGCATATGAGGCGATGGAAAACACCACGGGTTGGGTCAGGCGCACCTTAGCCTTCAAGGTGGTATCTTTGCTTTTTAATACTTTAAAGAGGTCTTTTGCAGCAGATTTGCCCAATGCAATGCTTCTTTTGACATCTTGACTGCTGCTTCCATGGGTGTTGATTGTGGACCCAAATAAAATGAAATCCTTTACAACTTCAATCTTTTCTCCTTCTATCATGATGTTGCTTATTTGTCCAGTTGTGAGGATTTTTGTTTTCTTTATGTTGAGCTGTAATCCATACTGAAGGCTGCGGTCTTTGATCGTTATCAGCTTCAAGTTCTCTTCACTTTCAGCTAGCAAGATTGTGTCATCTGCTTAATACTAGTTGTTAATGAGTCTTCCTCCAATCTTGATGCCCTGTTCTTCATATAGTCCAGCTTCTCATCAGCATACAGATTGAATAGATATGGTGAAAAGATACAACCATGACGCACAACTTTCCTGACTTAAACCATGCAGTATCCCCTTTTTTGTTTGAATGACTGCCTCTTGATCTATGTACAGGTTCCGCATTAGCACAATAAAGTGCTTTGGAATTCCTATTCTTTGAAATGTTATCCATAATTTGTTATGATTCTGAGTTGACTGATTTTGCATAGTCAATAAAACACAGGTGAACATCTTTCTGATATTCTCTGCTTTCAGCCGGGATCCATCTGACATCAGCGATGATATCCCTGGTTCCATGTCCACTTCTGAATCTGGCTTGAATTTCTGGCAGCTCGCTGTCAATATACTGCTTTTGAATGATCTTCAGCAAATTTTACTTGTGTATATTAATGATATTGTTTCATAATTTCCTCATTTGGTTGGATCACCTTTTTTGGGAATAGGCATAAATATGGATCTCTTCCAATCTCTTGGCCAGGTAGCTGTCTTCCAAATTTCTTGGCATAGATGAGTGAACACTTCCAGCGCTTCATCCATTTGCTGAAACATCTCAATTGATATTCCATCAATTTTTGTTGACTTGTTTTTCACCAATGCCCTCAATGCTGCTTGGACTTCTTCCTTCAGTACCATGGGCTCCTAATCACGTGCTGCCTCCTGGGATGGTTGAACACCGACCAATTCTTTTTGGTATAGTGACTTTGTATTCCTTCCATCTTCTTTTGTTGCTTCCTGCATCATTTAATACTTTCCCCATAGAATCCTTCACTATTGCAACCTGAGGCTTGAATTTTTTCTTCAGTTCTTTCAGCTTGAGAAATGCTGAGCGTGTTCTTCACTTTTGGTTTTCTAACTCCAGGTCTTTGCACATGTCATCATAATACTTTGCTTTGTCTTCTCAAGCCACCCTTTGAAATCTTCTGTTCAGCTCTTTGACGCCATGGTCTCTTTCTTTCACTTTAACTACTTGATGTTCAAGAGCAAGTTTCAGAGTTTCTCCTGACATCTATTTTGGTCTTTTCTTTCTTTCCTGTCTTTTTAATGACCTCTTGCTTTCTGCATTTATGATGTCCTCAATGTCATTCCACAACTCATCTGGAATTTGGTCACTAGCATTCAACTCATGAAATCTATCTTGAGATGGTCTCTAAATCAAGGTCATACTTGGCTCACTGAAATTTGAATTTCATATAATCTTCACATGTCACAAAATAATATTTTTCTTCTTTTTTTCAATCATTTAAAACTATATAAAAAAAAAAAAAAACTTAGCTAGTGGACCATACAAAAGCAAGGGGCAGTCTAGAATTGATTCATGGGCCACAGTTTGCCAACCCCTGTTCTGATGGAATTCCATCACTGCTGGACAGATCTCCAGTACAGCAAAGACTCCCAGGAGGTTCATCTAAAGACACAAATATTGAATGACTCCATAGAAAGAACAGTTGTAGAACTTGTCCAACAGTGGCATCTTGGGCAGGAGGTACGTGGAAAACCACTGATTAAACATCTGAAGGTGTTGACTGAACAGTGTGATGGCTAAGCCCTCAGCTACTAGCCAAAAGATTGGCGGTTTGACCCATCCAGAGGTGCCTTGAAAGACAGACCTGGAGACCTGCCTCCAAAATGCCAGAGTCTTGAAAACCCTGTGGAGCAGTTCTACCATTAGTCAAAATCGACTGGATGGCAAATAACAACAATGACAAGAGGTCCAAGCATAATGGATGAGGGAATCTGTCTGAAAGTAGGAGAAACAGGACCTTGTGAATTGCCTTTTAGGGGGAAAATTGTCTTTGGGGGGTGCCTTAGTCATCTAGTGCTGCTGTAACAGAAATACCACAAATGGATGGCTTTAACAAAGATAAATTAATTTTCTCACAGTCTTTATTAGGCTAGAAATCCAAATTCAGGGCATCAGCTCCAGGGGAAGGCTTTCTCTCTCTGTTGGCTATGGAGGAAGTTCTTTCTCATCAGTCTTCCCGTGGACTGGGAACTTCTACCCCCAGGAACCCTGGGTCCAAAGGACATGCTCTGCTTCTGGAGTTTCTTTCTTGGTGATATGAGATCTCCCTGTTTCTCTGCTCACTTCTGTCTTTAATATCTCAAAAGAGATTGGCTTAAGACACTGCTTAATCTTGTAGATCTCAGTATAACTGCCACTAATCCATCTCACTGGAAACCCTGGCGGCATAGTTGTTAAGTTCTAAGGCTGCTAACCAAAAGGTTGTCAGTTCAAATACACCAGGCACCCCTTGGAAACCCTATTAGGCAGTTCTACTCTGTCCTGTAGGGTCACTATGAGTCGGAATCGACTGGATGGCAACGGGTAATCCATCTCATTACATCATAGTGTTAGGATTTACAACACAAAGGGAAATCACATCAGATGACAAAACAGTAGACAATCATACAGTACTGGGAATCATGACTTAGCTGAGTTGACAGATATTTTGAGGGGACACAATTCAATCCATGACAGGGGGAATCTCAAATAAGTCACTAGCAGCATGCTTTTATGCGTTGTTTAACTGCCTTTAAAAAAAATGCTGCTACTGAGTAGATTGATATCCATCTGCATTATTTTAGCTGAAAATACTAGTCACTGACCAGAATTTTTCTTAGCATGTGCTTTTGAAAATTGTTTTTTGGTTGACAGCTATTGCTGCTGCCTTATTCTACAGTTCTCAAGAAGATCCTTGGCTTTTGGGGCTTCTTAACGCCTTTGTTGGGGGGGAAGAAAAAGCATCTTGGTATAAAACAGAATACTTAGTAGATACAAAAAAAATGATGTGTCTGCAGCCGTGGTGTTTTTGTCAGTTGCTGTCAAGTCAGCTCCAACTCATGGCAACCCTGCGTATAACAGAACAAAAAGTTGCCAGGTGCTGTCCCCTCTTCATGATCGTTGGTAAGTTTGAGTGCATTATTCTGGCTACTGTGTCAATCTGTGGACCTCCCAGGATATTAGTCATTATTTATTTATATTATTTTATTTTGTTTCAAGAGGTAGTTGCAAAATAAACCATATCAGTGACTGAATTGCTTTAGTTTCTCAGTTCCTATTCAGAACTTTTTTTTCCCCACGGTGTGTCTGTACTTTTATACTTTTTTCTAAGATGAAGTGACCTCTATGTTAATAATTTACTGCATGTTTTAGTGCTCCTGTTACTCGGCCTGTTGTCTGCCTTTTCTAACATGCACCATTCCCAACTTTTTTGGGCTTTCATGATACCACAGTCTTCTCCCAGTCTCCTTTGCAAGCTCACCCAGATATTTCAGGTTGAAGTTCCTCAAGGCTGAGCCATCCCTCCTCTCACTCTGTGTTCTCCTCCTGGGAAAGCTCATCTCTACATTTGGGTTCATTGACAACTGCACCAACAACTGACAATTGTGTATCTCCAGACCACACCTCTTCTCTTTGCCCAGGCATTTCTCTATCTGATCTTTTTTTTCTACATCTCTCTTTGGATGTCTCAAGAGTACCTTAAATTCGACAGGTCCAAACTGAATCAATGGTGTGTTCTACTGCCACCACCCTGAAATTGGTCTTCTTATAGCCATGTCTCTCAGTGAATAGAATGGCCACCGCTACTTTGCAGGCCAGAAACATAGCAGTCATCATATTTCCCTTTCTTTTGTTCCCCCAGGTCCAATCTGCTATCGAGTCCCACTGATTTTTTATCTAAGTATCACTCAGCTCCATCATCTTCTCGCCATCAGGCCAAACAACCTGAAACCCCACAACAGACACCAAAGTGATCTCTCATGTCCACTGTTGCTCCTTCCAAATCCATTTCCCACAGAGTAGCAAGATTGATCTTTAAAAATGCAAACCTGATCTTGTCCCCTCCCCCTTACTAACACCTTCCAGTGCTTTCTCATTGCTCTTAACATTGGACAGAAATCCTTAGTATGGCCTGGAGCCCTATGTGATCAGTCCCTGCCTGCCTCTCAAGGCTTGTCCCAGCTGCTGCTCCTTTTCTCCTTCACCGCAGGCTTTTGCACATGCTGGACCCTCTGCCTAGAATGCTCTTCCCTGCTCCCTTTTTGCCTACTTTCATTTTTACGGTCTTAGTTCAAACATCACCATTGCAGGAAAAACTTCCCTGTTGGCCCGGTTTGGGAGTTACACAGCTCTTTACGTGGTTTTATTGCAGCAATTATCATGTTTGTAATTGCATATCAATTTGTGTGATCATTTGGCTAATTCCTACTCCTTCACCAGACTCTGACCTCTTGAGAGCAGAGATGAGTGTGTCTTTGCTTCCCATTGCTCCCCAAGAGCCCAGCAGGGTGCTTGGCACATGGACACTCAGTCAGTGTTTGATGAAGGGAAGGAGGTAAAGAGGGAACAGGGCAGGTAATAAAGGGAGGATCACCCATCCCTAGAGAGAGTGCCCAGGGAGTCACAGTATCACGCAGTCACAGAGGAAGTGGTTTTTTGTACCACAAAGAAGAGTTTCAAACATCCACGTGCCCTCTGTGGCCATGCTGTCCGTCTTCAGCCGCAGCACTGGGAAGCCTCATCTCTTTTATATATCAAGCCCTCTGAGACCCAACTATGAGGACTGTGCTCCTGGCATATCTGAGCCCCTTTCATTGTATCACTTTTGGTTGAGACAGAAAGGATAAGACATGCAGCCCTGTACAGAAAGCCTGGTGTCCTAGAACTCTGGAGGGCTGAGAGATGAATAGACGTCAGGACTTCTCACCAGGAGAGTCATCCTGAGGCCTAACGGAAGTTCTTATTAGAAAATTCAGGCATTGGAGAGATGACATGATTTACTGGGTATGAAAAATGCCAAGGAAATCTTCAGACAAGCGTCTTCATAAAGATCATTTAGAAATGAAAGATAGAAAATACATGTTGTCTGGAAGAAATAATTTTATAATAGCTGGTAAACAAAATTTGCTATTCCACTTTGCCAGTATGATAGAAGGCCCACTCTCCACATAGATTTGCTGTCTGCTGAGGACCTGCCTGTGTGTGTGAAGTAAGGCGGCTCTGAGAGTTTGAGTGTAGCACCTCTTCTTTATCTTGATCAGTTTTTAGGTTGCAGGGTTGAAAAATTGGATTCATTTTCTGGCCTTATAAATATTGAAATGTACCTGAGACCTTCTTTATTCTCATACTTCTCCAATGAGACTGTGTATTCCTACACTCACTTATTGCCCCTGCTCCCTTTTACAAAGACCTGACAGAAAGTCCCAAAAGGGGGTACAAAAGTTTAAAATAAAGGGCTTCTAGAAAAAAAGGAGATGGGCTTAAAGATAAGGGAATCTCGAAAGAGCAGGAGGGAAGCCCATGCATGCAGACTTGAGACACTTGGGAAGAAGTTGGGGCCAAAAGACCCTGAGAGTAGAGCTGAGGACACCGGGTGGTGGGTACCATCCAGCCTGTACACAGCACCCATGGCAAAGGGAGGGGAGAATCTACTCTTTACCACTCATTTGTTTTCTATCACAACTGGAGTCTCAAAGTAGATCTAATTAATCACACAAAAGAACATAAATTTCATTGGGTTTGCCCCCAACAGAAATATATCTCCAAGTGTTTTTTATTTTAGTTTTTGAGGGAAAATGATAAAGCAGTATAATGCCAAACAACTCACAATCTTGCTACCTGGAGTTTGCAAATTAAACACATGTATTTGGGATAGGAAAGCATGCCGGGTGGCTCCTGGTGGCTGGCCTTCTCCAACATGAACATGCTTTTGCTTTCATCATCTTACCAGAAGCTTTGTAATTAATTGTTGCTGCATCTAAATCCCAAAATAGACTTCTCATTTTTTAGTTTATGTCGTAAAGCTGAAATACTAAGCTTTTGTTCCAGTTGTGTCTTACACCTTCAGAGTCTTTCGAAATATCAAAATGAACTTAGTCCATGGTACTATGACCTTCCTTACATGGAATTCTGTCTGTGACTAGTAAAGTTTTTGTTTTTTCAGTCTTTCAATTTTTTTTTGTTATAGTGATATACATATAACATAACTTACAGTATTTCATCAATTTCTACATGTAAATTTTAGTGACCTTGATTATATTCTTCGGGTTGTGCAACCATTCTCAATTTCTTTTTCCAAGTTACCCACCACCATTAACATACATTCAGTGCAGTCTAAGCAAAAAAAAAAAAAAAAAAAAAAAACACCTTCCCCCTTCTTCCCTGGTAACTACTAATTATTTAAAGTTTCTACATATTTGCTTATTTTGTATAAGTGATATTATAGTATTTGTCCTTTGGTGTCTGACATATTTTGCTCAGCATAATGTCTTCTAGCTTCATTCAAGTTGTGGCATGCATCAAGACTTCAGTAATTGATTTAATAAACACCAGCGACCACACGCAAGAAAGAAAGTAATGCACTATTTTAGGGAGAGTTTTTTCATATTTAATATAGCATTAATCAAAAGATACTGATTCAATAGAAGACATTATGCTGAGTGAAATAAGTCAATCATGAAAGGACAAATACTGTATGACCTCACTTATACAAAAAGACAAGAAAAGGAAAATGTATAGAGAACAAAGTTTATTAGTGATTACCAGGGGCAGGAGGGAGGAGGAAAGAGGAGGTTAACGGTGATGGAAATACTGTGTTTCTTAAGAGTAGAGTTGCATAGCCAATTATTGTCATTGCTATCAATAAGCTGTACACTTCTAAAAAGTTGAATTGGCAAAAGTTATGTAATAGACATATTTACAACAACTAAAAAAAAAAAGAGTAATGGCTGAGGCTGTTTATGTACAACCAAAAACCTCATGGGATTTGGTTCCTTGGTTTGGAGGCTTAGGGTCATGGTTTCATGAGACATTCCAACACATTTTACAACAACTAAAAAAAAAAGAGTAATGGCTGAGACTGTTTATGTACAACCAAAAACCTCATGGGATTTGGTTCCTTGGTTTGGAGGCTTAGGGTCATGGTTTCATGAGACATTCCAACACATTTTTGTGCTTCTATTCTACCTTTTTTTGTTGTTGTTGTTATTCTACCTCTTAGTTCATTGTGTAGTACCTGGGGTCTTAAAAGTTTGCAAGCCGCCATCCGAGGCACAACAATGGGTCTCTATTCACCTGGAACAACAGAGAAAGGAATAGGAATAGGAGAAGGATACAGAATGTGTGGCTAATTGCCTCCATGAACAATTGCCTCCTTTGCCATGAGACAAGAAGAACTGGATGGTGCCCATCTACCGTTACCAAACATTTTGATCAAAGATTCTATAGAAGAATCTTAATCAAAAGGGGTGAAATGCAAAACAGAATTTCAGCTTCTTATGGACTCCGGACTTCCTGAAGACAGGAAGTTTGGATGAACCCCAGAAACTATTGCCCTGAGATAATCTTTAAACCCAAAAATATCCCGTGAAGCCTTCTTAAAACCAAACAATACTTTAGCTTAACCAGTAAAGGATGTCTGCCTTGAGCATATGCTTTTTTAAGAACTGTCTATATGGGATCAAACTGACAACAGCAACTCAAAAGATTAGAAAGGAAACATAGGGGGTAGTGGATTTGTGTTAAAAGGGGAGGAGCACCTCAGAAAGGGAGGGTGAGAATGGTTCTACAACTCAAAGAATATAATCAATGTCACTAAATTGTACATGTAGAAACTGTTGAATTCATATAGGTTTTGCTGTGTATATTCTGAACAACACCAAAATAAATAAATTAAAAAAAGATTTTTCTTTTAAAACTCATAATTGGGTTCAATAGAATTTGTTCCTAAAGTCCTGAGATGGAAAGATGTTCAATATAATAAAAATGTTTAATATAATTTATAGTGTTAGTCAAAAGAGAAAAATCATCATCTTAATAGATACCAAAAAAGCATCTTAAAAATTTGGTTTTCTAAAAAATCACTGTTAAATGTACATATATAAAAATTAGAAACAGCAAGCATAATGGTAAAAACAAGTCTGAATTATAGTTAGAATCGGTTTAGGTTTCACGTATCACAATCTGGGCATGCTGCAAATGTAATTAGACAAGACAGTGAGCTAATATCAGAAAGAAAGAAGCAAAGTTATAGTCATTTTCTGATGACATGCTTCTATATATCGGAAACACCCAGGATTATGGCAGGAACAATAAGAAAGTTATAAGGTGGCTGCTTACAAAATAAATATTGAAAAAAAAAGCCAATTGTTCCAAATTAATCTCTAAATTCAGTATGGTTCCTGTATAAGCTCCAACAGAATGGTTTTATTGGACAAAAAATTTTTGTATTTTATCTAGAAGAATAAACATATAAGCATAACCATACAAATTCGGAAAATAAGACATTATGATTGGGGACATGCTCTATCAGGTTTTAAAATGTATTATAAAACTATAATAATTAAAACTATGTTTGACTCAGGAATAAACCAAACAAAAGGCTTAAATGTAAACTTAGTATACATGGGACTTAGTATATTATCATGTTGACATTTATGTCAGTATGAAAATTTGATTATGCAATGAAGAACAGCAAATGTCCAACAAAATATATGGAAAGAAAGTTCAAACCAGTACTAAAAAAATAAAAGCAGTTTTGTGGGAGCATAAATTGGTGCAATTTTCTAAAGCACACTTTAACAAAATTACCTAAAGATTTCAGTAACGGAATCACACGTCCCAAGAAGCTACGTCTAAGAAAAGGATACCGGCACATCAGCTTTTTTTCCCTCTTTCTTACATGCCACATCCAATCTGGAAGGAAATCATGTGAGTTCTAAGTTCAGAATCTTACCACTTCTCAGTATACACTCTTCTACCTTACTGGTCCACAGACTATTCTCTCTGGCCTGGATAATTGCAGTAGCTTTCTAACTGGTTATTCAGTTTGCAAAATTACATGCACACGTACACCCATATTTATCTTTAGTACTGCAGCCAGGAGGATCTTTCAAAAGGACAAATCAGATCGGCACACCTTTCCTCTATACTCTACAAATTCTCCCAACTCACTAAGAGAAAAAGTCGCATTCTTATGATGACCGATCAGATTCTCAAAATCTGGCTGGGCTCAGGCTCTCCGACATTGTGTCTCCTCCTGCTCACTCATTTTGTTCAAGCCAAACAGGCCTCCTTGCTGTTCCTCAAGCATGCTGTTCATGCGCTCACCCCAGGTCCTTTGCACTGGCTGTTCCCACTGCCTGGAATGCTCTTCCTTAGAACCTGTATGGCTCCTCCCTCATCTCTTTCCAGTCTTTTCTTAAGTGTCAATTAGGCCTATCCTGATTATCCTATTGAAAATGACAACAAACCCCCCACACTCTCTGTCCCCCTCACACTCTTCAATTCTTTTTCCTTTTCCAAGAGATCTAACCCAGTCTTTAATTTACATGGCTTTATTATGTATTGCTTATAGTCTGTCCCCACTAGAATTAAAGTTTCACAATAGCAGAGATTTCTTTCTGCTTTGTGCGTGTAGATTTAGGCCTAGCACACAGGCAACCACCCAGTAACGCTTGCTGGATGAATTATCAAACAATATTTGCCATAAGCCTTCCTGACTGAAGATCAAATGGACCACAGACACATGGTGCTGGCCGATGGTCATGCCCTTTGAGAATCTTGGACAGGCACTAAGGAAATTATTGATGTTGATGTTTTGTTGTTGTTGTTGCTGTGTTCTGTCAAGTCGATTCCAAGTCATAGTGACCCTACAGGACAGAGTAGAACTGTCCCATAGGGATTCCTAGGCTGTGATCTTTATGGGAGTAGACTGCCACATCTTTCTCCCACAGAGCAGCTGGTGAGTTCAAACAGCTGACCTTTACTTTAGCACCCAAGCACTTAACCACTGTGCCAACTGGACTCCTGTTGATGTTTTAGGCTGTTCTAAATGATTGTCCATTATTTCTTAACAGGCCCACACTGAGTTCTTAGAGACCACAATAATAAAAACAAAAATCATAACTGTAATAATGAATATAGTCCTTCACATTTGTGTACCATTTCATGATTCACAAGCACTTGTGTGTTCATTATCTTACTGGAGCTTCATGAAGAACCGTAAGTTAGGTAGGCAGGCAGATACCAAATATCTGATCAATTAAAATCACTGTTTTTTGCTATGACTATTACAAAGCTATTTCTTAACAACTACTTTCATTTAGACTTCCTGAACCTTTGTAATCAAAGAAAATTAAGAACAATTTAGTCATTTTTCTTTCTTGGTCTAATGCATTAGTAAAATAATCTCAGGGTCGTGAGTTTATGGTCACATCCTCAGAGAGAAAAAATAGTTAACTTAGAATTAATTCTCTTATTTTTGTCATCCATCCATTTGAGCCAAGTTAACTCATTTGATTTTCTCTATCACCTTATGGAAAAAAAAAAACAAAAAACCTATTGTCATCAAATTCATCCCAACTCATAACAAAGTAGAACTGCCCCACAGGGTTTCCAACGTGGTAATCTTTATGGAAGCAGACCACCACATCTTTCTTCTGAAGAGCAACTGGTGGGTTTGAACCACTGACCTTTTGATTAGCAGCCAAGCACTTAACTACTGTGCTGCAAGGGCTCCTTAGTCACTTTACCCATTGTCATTGAATCAATTTTGACTCATAGCGACCCTATAGGACAGAGCAGAACTGCTCCATAGAGTTTCCAAGGAACAGGTGGTGGGTTTGAACTGCCGACCTTTTGGTTAGCAGCCATAGCTCTTAACCACTGTGCCACCAAGGTTCCTAGTCACTTTACAGTCTTCTATAAATCTGAACAAGAGCACCATGTATCACAGATGAAGACATCTTTGTATTTAGATCTGGCACATACTGAAAGGTAATATGTAAGTTGTAAGTATAAGCCACTCTGACGTAAAACTGTATTTTCAAATATATTTATATTTGATATTTGCTAATACGAGAGATGAGGAATTTGTTAATAGGGGATGGAGAAAGTAGGAATTAACTATGAGCATAGAAATATTTGAAACAGCAAACTTGGGAGGACATTATCCTTTTTAGGGTCTAATATGTAAAATGCCAGTGTGTGCATATGTGAGTACACATGTATGTGCCTGCATATGTGCTTGCGTGTGCGTGCGTGCGTGTGTATGAGACAGTTTGAAGGATATAGTTCATGCAGAACGTGCTCCTGAGTCTCTTACTTGATTAACCTTCAGAATCAACTGGCTAATCACAAGTGGTCTGTTGAGAGCTCCTGAGCAAAATATTTGCTATTAATTACATATACTTAACATTTACTAAAACTCTCAACCTAACTGCATTTAATTTTAGGAAAACAAGTGTCACCAAATCCCTACTTACTGAATTGAATAATGGAATGTGCCTGACTGTGGCCCACATGGTGCTGAGCGGTGCCTGGCCAACCAGGACCTCAAGCCCTGCGTGGAGCCATTGTACTGGAGAAGCTGATCCCATGCCCCAGCCATTTTCAGTTAACACTTCAGTTCAGGCACAGCGCTTTCAAAAGACAGAGTTCCAAAAGTCCTCCAAACCTCCAGAATGTTGACGTAGCAGAGAACACTATGCATAAAAGTAGGAGACAGGGTTTCCTATTAGAGAGTGTGGGCAGCATCTGATGGACGCAGATGAGGGTGATGAGGAAAGGAAGCAAATGATATTTGCAGTGCACATTTCAGGAGCCAGACCTACAAGTAAATTGATCAGAATGTCAAGGAAATACACTATCGTATACAGAGTCACGAGGGCTCTAAGGCAAGAAGGGAGCACTTCCAAGACAGTTTATTATAGACCTGAGGTGTTTGGGACACACAGGAGGATGGGGAGCCTAGATACCATAAGAGGCGGGGTATAGATGGGACTACAGGGGTGACGCTGTAGTCTCAAGGACCTTGCGACCCCAAACCACCTCCACAGAACCAGGATCCAAAGAGCCCAATTCCCAATCCCTTTCTTAGATCCTTCTGGCTGATGCTGGTTTTTAAAAGGTTCAAAAATAACTTCTGGTTATTAAACACAGTTCTTAAATATGTTAAAATGAAATTTTAGAAGTAACAACATGGAAATGAATGGAGTGGTCATTTCTACCTCTAAAGTTTTCTCATAAAACTTGATTTACTCATTGGTTAATTGCCTAAAGGGCTGTGAAAATGCAAGCTAGATGATAAAAACCAAATATTTTTTAGTCTTTGCACTTGGAGGGATGAAACACAAAGATTCTGCAGACTCAAGGATTTTAAACTTATTGTTACCGCCTTTGTAATATTACTTCCGTACTTAATAACTATCACCATGATAAACAACTTCCACAGATGTAATCTCCTTTAATCACCATAATGACTGTATAAGGTAGGTTATAACAGGCCTCCCACATTATAGATGCAGAACTTTAGGCACTGAGAGGTTAAGTCACTTGCCCAAGAGCCTAAAGCCAGTAGGGGCGCTGGACACTGAGAGGTGGCCGTGGGGCCTCACAGCCCACATGGCTCTTCCTGCTCCACTCTGACTCCCTGACTCAGGTCTAACTTCCCAAGATCCAAAACATTTTCTGAGCCTTGAAATCTTTAACACAGACAAGATAACATTGGTTAAAACAAACCTTGTGTCAAAGCTTTTACCCAAAATTTATGTTCTCCTATACTTATATTTTTCAACAAATGAGAACCATAAAATTTCAGCATGGTTTCAGATCCTTTGGATAAATGAAGTTCAGATCTTCAAGAACTTAAGTGTATACTATGTACCACGTGCTGGTTAGAGTCAGGGACTGCAAGGGTGATTTAGTCTCTGCCCTTGAACTTTAGTTGAGGAAATGGTGGTTAACAGGCAATTTCAGCCCAATGTAACAGGATCTATGATAAGGCTTGCACAGGGTGTTCTGAGATCTAAAAGGGACACCAAACCCAACTCAAGGGGCAGATTAAGGAAGGCTTTCTGACATCAAAGGGAGGAATGACACCTAAGCTGAATGCTGGAGTATAATGTGGAGAAGGAAACACTAGAAAGTGGCTGTGTGGGTGAGCTGAGAAGGTTCTGGATAAAGGCAATACCACTAGCAACGGCTCCCAGGCAGGAAGCACTAAGATATTTGCTGAATCTGATGAACATGTTGATGTTGCTGGAGCTGAAAGGTTTCAGATTTCATCGTGAAGTTTACTTTCTCAGAGGGATCTTTCCTGACCACCAGGCAATCTAAATTAGGTTCCCCTGTATGACGATGGGAAACACTGGTAGGGTAATAGTTAAATGCTATGGCTGCTAACCAAAATGTTAGCAGTTTGAATCTACCAGCTGCTCCTTGGAAACTCTATGGGGCAGTTCTACTCTATCCCGTAGGGTTGTTATGAGTCAGAATCGACTCAACGGCAACGGGTTTGGTTTTTTGTTTCTGTGATGGTGAGTTTTCTATGTCCACTTGGCTAGGCTATGGTGCCCTGTTGTTTGGTCAAACACTAGTCTAGATGTTGCTGTGAAGTTATTTTGTAGATGCGATGAACATTTATAATCAGTTGACTTTAAGTAAAGGAGATTAACCTCGATAATTCAGGTGGGCATCATCCAGTTAGTTGAAGGCCTTAAGAGCAAAAAAAAAAAAAAAATGAGGTTTTCTGGAGAAGAAAGAATTCTGCCACAAGACTGTATCGTAGAAATCCTGCCGGAGTTTACAGTCTGTCACTTGCCCTAGGGGTTTCAGACTCAAGATTACAGCATCAAATCTTTCCTGATTTCCAGCCTGTCTGCCTGCCCTACAGATTTCAGATGTGCCAGCCTCCACTATCCCATGAGCCAGTTATTTAAAATAAACCTCTTGCTACAGATGTAGATGGAGTCCCCGAAAGGTACAAATGGCTAACATACTTGGCTACTAACAAAAGGCTGGAATTAAAGCCCACACAGGGCACCTTGGAAGAAAGGCCTGGTGATCTACTTCTGAAAAATAAGCCATTGAAAACCCTATGGAGCACAGTTCTACTCTGAAACACATAGTTAATTCTGACTCAGAATTAACTCAATGGCAACTGGTTTTATAGATAAAAGAGATAGAATTAGAGGTAAGACATAGAGATAGAGATGTTGTTAGTTGCCATCTAGTTGATTTGGACTCTTGATGACCCATATGCGCAGAGCAGAACTGCTCCAAAGTTGTTTAAAGCCATGGTCTTTCAGAAGCAAATCACCAGCCTGTCTGGTGGTAGGTAGGTTCCAACTGCCAACACTTCAGCTGGTAGTTTGAGAGCTTAAATATTTGCACCACCCAGGGATTCCAGAGATAGAGATATATCCTACTGGTTCTGTTCACTTCTATTCGACCTCATAAAATTCTGGTATTTTGCTTCATACCACTAGTGCTCTTTGTAATTATATACATATTTCTGTTTGTTTGATTTATGTATCTCCCACTAACCTATACAACCTGTGGTGGCAGAGGCCATGTCTTTTAGGCACACCACTGGAGGCCCACCGCCTGCCTGGGCACCAGCCGCAGTAGGTGTTTGAGCCATATTAGGTGATACAGAGACTGGAGATGCACTGGGAGAAGCTAGCAAGGAGCTAACTTTCAGGCTGAGAGATTAGCATGAACAAAGATACAAGGGTAGATGTAATGGAAGACACAATGATAGGATGGACTTGAGAATTGGGGAATGCAAGGTATAGCAGGGGCCTTAGATGTGGGGCAGAGTAGGCTGGCCTCTCCTGAGATGGTGGATAACTCCACATGTTCAGAACATTGGTAAAATAATACCAAGGCATGCTCAAAGCAAAAGCACCAACCCAGTAGAGACTGGGTCTACGTAGAGTACAGAACGTGTCTGCTAAATTGCCCTTGAGAAGTTCATGTTTGCTGAGAACAAATCAAAATCCTGCACAAACCTGACATCGGGTGCCCTGAAATGTCAAAGCCCCAAATGCAAGGAACTCTTCACCGTGAGTTGCACCTTAGTAAAATGACTATCACCCTGAAATATAGTCTGTGAACACATAAACATATGTTTAAAAATGAATTAAAAAACTTAATCTAGGGAGAGAGTAATAAAAAATGCCAAGTGGCCAAGTGGTGATGGAGTGGTGTGGAGGACAGTTCCCTTGCACTGGACAAGGGCTCTAAGTTCTCATTCCATACTCACAGTATGATGCTGTAAACCCAGTCATAGTTTCCCCAGAACCTTCGGTCATGCCTTGGTGCAGTAAACACTCTACTCAGTATCTGCTAAGCACTGTGCTTTCCCGCTTGCAATATTTTAGTAAACCATCATAACCTGAACTCCCATCATTTGGTAATATCATGTGACATTTATTATTGCAATTCTGCTAATGTACAACATGATCACAATAAGCAGTACTCCTGTACTGGAGTCTTTTGTCCTTTATTAAACACTAAATTCTACGTTCTTAAACCAACAGCCATCTCTTAAATCATTGGAAAAATGCCCTTAAAACTCAGAAACAGGCCCTAATACAGGATACAAACCATAACTAACAACACACAAACTCCAGAAGGTAAGCCAGATAACTGAGATTTTCTAAAAATTAAGCACTCATGCTCATCAAAAGACTTCACCCAAAGGGTAAGAAGAGAACCTACAGACTGGGGGAAAAAAATTATCTATTACAATTCCGACAAAGGGTCTAATCCCTAAACGCTACAGGAAAATTTAACACCTCTACAACAAAAAGACAATCCAATTAAAAAATGGGAAAAGGAAATGAGCAGACACTTCACCAAAGAAGACATTCAAGTGGCTAACAGACACATGAGGAGATGCTCATGATCACTAGCCATTAGAGAAATGTAAATCAAAACCACAATGAGATACCATCTCACCCCACCATTACTGGCATAAATCAAAAAAACAGAAAATAACTGAAGGTGGAGCGAACCTGGCACTATAGACAGAAACACCACTCTCCCTCCACAGAAAAAGACCCAAAAAACTAAGTAAAACAGAGACAGATGTCAATTCTGGAACCCTAAGCATCAAATGAAGAGATAAAGAACTCAGGCAAGCACTGAATGGAATAAGAAACTGACAGAGAGGCAGGGCCAAAATGGCAGAGTAGTCAGATGCTTCCAGTGGTTGCTTACAACAAAGACCCAAAAAAAAACAAGTGAATTGATTATATACATGGCAAGCAAAGAGCCCTGAACATCAAAGGCAAAGTTAAGTAATCAGACTGAGTGGAAGGGGGAGGGAGAGATGGTTCAGAAGCAGTGAGGAGTTGCTGGACCTGACTGGGTGGAACCAATGTCCCTCAGCCCTGATCCCCTGGAACAATGACAGAAGGGCTGGCAGTAGCACTCAGAATGCATATTCCATAGTGGGTGAGAGTGAGCAGCACAGTCTACTGATGCCTCCAGAATCAGCAAAGGACAGTGCTCTTGGCAAAAGATAAGTATTTCTGTCTAATTTACCATGTGGGCCAAAAAGCACCCCTTTTGAGAGAACTCTCTCCTATTTATCTGATCCCTCCTCCCTATACTCCAGCCCAGAGCCAGCTTCAATGGTGGTCACTTTTCCTGGGCCTGAGACAGGTCCTGTTGCGTGTCCTGAGACATTCTCTTGGCCTTGGAGAAGTAACAAATTAACAAATGGGGAAAAAATAATCTGCCAGCTCTCCTAAACTGGAAAATCAGGGCACAAGCAGCTCCTTTGCCTGGGCACAAGTACAAGTGATCCACAAACTTTGAATGCCTTTCACCCCTGCATGGACCTGGGTGGCCCCCTTACAAAGCTTAGGCCCTTGTTGACACAGTGCAACAGTGTATATGCCTGAGGTCTGACTTCAATTGTTTCAGCTGTGTGGTGGAGAGGTGGGTTTTTGACATTTGACACTGTTCTGCCTATTAAGCAGGGTCCTGAGCTACCCACATCAGGGGACTGAGGACTGGTGGCTCCACCCATGCCACCTAGTCACCTGTGAAAAGGGTCCAAGGATAAGTGGTGCCTCCCAGTCTTTACGGCCAAAAGAATTGGGTGCCCATGGTCCAGCAGCAGAGCCCACCCACCTGTACACTCTAGGGAACAGGGAAACGCTTTCCTCACAGACACCCGGGGGAAGGTTGTCAGCCCCCTACTTCGCTCAGAATGTGGCTCCCTGCTCCAGCTAGATACCTCTGCCTACACCAATCATCCTTGCTCCTCTAAGACTGTAAGTGAGAGCCTGCACAACACAATTAGTGACCGACTACCTGGACACCTGAGCAGAATTCATACAAGAAAATTGAATGGACTCCTGAACTGACATATATGGTGACAGCTCTAGCCATCTGGTTGTCAGGATGTGAGAGCTTCAGAGGAACCAATAATCAAACTAGCTTACTCAAGCAGGCTATTTGGGCATTTCAAAACAAAGTAAAAAGCTAGGACAGAGTAAGCCAACACAAAATAAACTAATACAATAACTTACAGATGGCTCCAAGAAAATAGTCAATATCAAACCACATAAAGAAGCAGACGATGATCAATTCAACGACCTTCCAAAATAAGAATCAAGGGATCTTCTTGATGAAGATATCTTGATGGAATTACCAGCGGTAGAATAAAAAAAAAAAAAAAAAAAATTTTTTTTTTTTTTTAATACAAAAGATAAATATACAGAACTCTTCAAGGCATCAGGAAGGAGATCAGGCAAAACACAGAACAAGCCAAGGAACACACAGATAAAGCAGTGGAGGAAATTAAGAAGGTTATTCAAGAGCATAATGACAAATTTAATAGTCTGCAAGGATCCATAGAGAGACAGCAATCAGAAATTCAGAAGATTAACAATAAAATTTCAGAATTAGACAACTCAATAGAAAGTAAGAGGAGCAGAATTGAGGATATGGAAGTCAGAATTAGTGAGAATGAAGACAAAACACTTGGCACCAATACAGTTGAAGAAAAATCAGATAAAAGAATTTTTAAAAAATGAAGAAACTCTAAGAACTATGTAGGACTCTATCAAGAGAAATAATCTACAAGAGATTGGAGCACAAGAACAGGGAGGGACAACAGAAAATACAGGGAGAATTGTTGAAGATTTGTTGGCAGAAAACATCCCTGATCTCACAAAAGATAAGAAGATATCTATCCAAGATTCTCATCAAAACCCACACAAGGCAGATCCCTAAAGAAAGTCACCAAGACATATCATCATCAAACTTGCCAAAACCAAACAAAAGAGAGAATTTAAAGAGCAGCTAGGGATAAACAAAAAGTCACCTACAAAGGATAGTCATTAAGAGTAAGCTCGGACTACTCTGCAGAAACTATGCAGGCAAGAAGGCAATGGGATGACATATATAAAGCACTGAAGGAAAAATATTGGCAACCAAGAATCACATATCCAGCAAAACTGTCTCTCAAATATGAAGGCGAAATTAGGACATTTCCAGATAAACAGTTTAGAGAACTTGAAAAACCAAACCCAAACTACAAGAAATACTAAAGGCACTCCTCTGGCTAGAAAATCAATAACATCAGATAACAACTAAAGACTGCAATACAGGATAGAGAAACCAGACAGAGAAACCCAGTTAGGGAAATCATGAAAATAAATCAAGATAAAAAACACTCAAAACAGGGAAACAGAGATGTCATTATATAAAAGATGACAACATTAAACCAATAAAGAGGAACTAAAAAATATAGTCATAGATCTTTCATATGGAGAGGAAGACAAGAGAGAAAAGTTTGGTTTAAACACAGAAAAACAAGGGTAAACATTAAGGTAACCACAAAGGAAACTAACAATCCTGCACATCAAAATAAAATACAAGAAGAACATAAAGATTCAGCAAAAATAAATAAATAAATAAACAGCAATGAAAAAGAGGAAAAGACAATATATAAAGGAAAACCACTCAGCACAAAAAACTAAGTGGAAAAAAGAAACTGCCAACAACACGCAAAAAAAAAGACATCAAAATGACAGCACTAAACTCATACCTATCCATAATTACGCTGAATGTAAATGGATTAAATGCACCAATAAAGAGACAGAAAGTGGCAGAATAGATTTAAAAAACACGATCCATCTATAAGCTCCCTACAAGACACGTGCCTTAGACTTAAAGACACAAACAAACTAAAACTCAAAGGATAAAAAAAATCAAGTTAACAACAATGAAAAAAGTGCAGGAGTGGCAATATTAATTTCTGACAAAACAGGTTTAAAGTAAAACCCACCCCAAGGGATAAGGAAGGGCACTATATAATGATTAAAGAGATGACATTCCAGGAGGATATAACATATTAAATATTTATGCACCCAACAACATTGCTTCAAGATACATAAACTCTAACAGTATTGAAAAGCGACATACACACCTCCACAACAATAGTAGGAATCTTCAACACACCACTTTCAGTGAAGAACAGAACATCCAGAAAAAAGCTCAGTAAAGACACAGAAGATCTAAATGCCACAATCAACCAACTAAACCACATAGACATATACAGAACACACCACCCAACAGCAGCCAAGCATACTTTTTTTTCCAAAACGCATGAAACATTCTCTAGAAGAGACCACATATTAGGCCATAAAGCAAGCCTTAACAGTGTCCAAAACACAGAAATATTACAAAGCGTCTTCTCCGATAATAAAGGCAAAAAGGTAGAAATCAATAACAGAAAAAGTAGGGGAAAGAAAGCAAGCACATTTAAACTGAACAACATCTTGCTCGAAAACTATGGGGTTACAAAAGAAATTAAGGACAGAATAAAGAAATTCGTAGAATCAAATGAGAATGAAAACAATTCCTATTGAACCTTTGGGACAGCGTTAAAGCAGTGCTCAGAGGTCCATTTACAGCAATAAACACACACATCCAAAAAAGGAAAAAGGGCCAACATCAAAGAATTAGCCCTGCAACTTGAACAAATAGAAAGAGAGCAACAAAGAAACCCTCAGGCACCAGAAGAAAGCAAATAATAAAAGTTAGAGTAGAATTAAATGAAATAGAGAATAGAAAAACAATTGAAAGAGTTAATAAGACCAAAAGCTGGTTCTTTGAAAAGATTAACAAGATCGATAAACCACTGCCCAAACTGATAAGAAAAACAGGAGAGGAAACAAATAACCAGAATAAGAAATGAGATGGGTGATATCACAACAGACCCAACGGAAATTAAAAGAATCATATCAGATTACTATGAGAAATTATCCTCTGACAAATATGAAAAAAAAATTTTTTTTAGAGGAAATGGACCAATTTCTAGAAACACACTACCTACCTAAACTAACACAATTCAGAGGCAGAACAACTAAATGGACACATAACAAAAGAAGAGATTGAAAAGGTAATTAAAAAACTCCCAACAAAAAAAAGCCTTGACCATGATGGCTTCACTGGAGAATTCCACCAAACTTTCAGAGAAGAGTTATAACCACTACTACTAAAGGTATTTCAGAGCATAGAAAAGGATGGAATACTCCCAAACTTATTCTATGAAGCCAGCATATCCCTGGTACCAAAACCAGGTAAAGACACCACAAAAAAGAAAATTACAGACCTATATCCCTCATGAACATAGATGCAAAAATCCTCACAAAATTCTAGCCAATAGAATTCAACAACAAACCAAAAAAATAATTCACAGGTGGGGCCAAGATGGCGGACTAGGTAGATGCTACCTCGGATCCCTCTTGCAACAAAGACTCGGAAAAACAAGTGAATCGATCACATACATAACAATCTACGAACCCTGAACAACAAACACTGATGTAGAGACGGAGAACGAACAAATACGGGGAGGCAGCGACTGTTTTCGGAGCCTGGAGCCAGCATCCCAGTCAGGTAACCTTGGCGCCAGGCTTAGGTCTGGGCCCAGGGGAGCTGAACACAAAATCTTGTGAGGGCACAAACAAGGGGCGCAGCCCTACCCCCCTGAACTGAACCCGGGAGGGGGCCCAGCCGGTCCGCGCGGGCGGCGTGGCGACGCGGCTGGTGGGAGAAGTCCCCAGGAGGCAGAGACTGGTTTTGGAGCCGGGAGTGCAGCGTCCCAGCCGGGGAACCTTGGCGCCGGGCTTTTGACTGGGCGCTGTCAAGGCAAAGCATGGGGCGTGCCCCTACTACCCTGAACTAACCCCGGGAGGGGGCCCAGCCAGTCCGCAGGGGCAGCATGGCGATGCGGCTGGTGGGACGAGAAGTCCCCTGGAGGCAGCGACTGATTTTGGAGCCGGGAGTGCAGCGTCCCAGCAGGGGAACCTTGACGCTGGGCTTTGGACTGGCAGAGGAGGATCTGACCGCGGCTTCAGAGGGCCAGACCCTCGGGGGCAATCTCCACACAGCCAGCACACATAGGTGACACGCCCCTCAGGAATCTCAGATAAAATAGTCATTCCAAGCAAGATAAGCAACTTTGGCTATATTCCGGGGTGCTACTCTCCTGTTTCTCTGAACCCTCCCCCACCCTTCCCAGGCGGCTTCATTAACATTGGAATTTCCTGAGCCAGAGGGAGAACGGCTCCAGCTCCGTTGCAGCTTTGCTTTTCCCTTTTTTTTTTTTTGGTCTTTTCCTAACCCATTCTTCCGGCCTGAGAGAAGGGACCACAAAAAACCCAGGGACCAAAAATCCATCCCTAATTGGACTAAAAACACAGAAACAGCTACAGCCAAGCATATATGATCCAAATCTCGAACTTTCATCCTTACAGGGAACAAGGTGGAGGTTATAATCCAAAGGCAGTTCTGATAGGGATCTGACTGCATTCTTTTTTTTTTAGCGGATTTTCTGGAAAAACAAGTTTCCCAGGTCTGATATCTCTGCTTATTCAACAGAGCCCTAACTGACCCACAACAGGGAACTGAGGGCTGAAGCTCCCCCCAGACCACCTAGCCTCTTGCCTTTGGGGTCTAAGGAGGGTGACATCTACTAATCTGTAGAGGTACTTGAATTGGCGGCCTAAGTTACAGCTGCAGTGCCCTCCCACCAAGGTGCTACAGGAAGAGAGACACACCTACCTCACTGACACTTGGGTGAAGCCTGTCAGCATCCTGCCCCCCCGGAGGGTGAACCCCAGCTGCTAATAGAATCTGGTGCACACAACTATCACCACTACTTCTCAAGGTGGATAGGTGTTAGGGTGCAGCACACACTTGATGACCCAAAATCAGATACTACTCAAGAATAGTGAATAGACTCAGGCATATATATCTGGCAACAGCCCAAACCAGCTGGTAATAGGTCATAAGTAAGTCAAGGGCTACAACAAACAAGACAGCACAATCTAGTAGCCCATCCATGTATATTGAAAGAAAATAAAACAAGATAAGACTCAGTGAGCAATTACAGAATAAACCACTACTATATCTTTTTTTTTTTTTATATCTTAGTGATGGCTCGGACACAGCAGTCGATATCAAACCACATAAAGGAGCAGACCATGACAGCTTCTACAACCCCCCAAACAAAAGAATCAAAATCTTTCCCAAATGAAGATACAATCCTGGAATTACCAGATACAGAATATAAAAAACTAATTTACAGAATGCTTCAAGACATCAGGGATGACCTCAGAAACGAAATATGGCAAACTGCAGAAAAAACCAAGGAACACACTGATAAAACAGTTGAAGAACTCAAAAAGATTATTCAAGAACATAGTGGAAAAATTAATAAGTTGCAAGAATCCATAGAGAGATAGCATGTAGAAATCCAAAAGATTAACAATAAAATTACAGAATTAGACAACGCAATAGGAAGTCAGAGGAGCAGACTCGAGCAATTAGAATACAGACTGGGAAATCTGGAGGACCAGGGAATTAACACCAACATAGCTGAAAAAAAATCAGATAAAAGAATTTAAAAAAATGAAGAAACCCTAAGAATCATGTGAGACTCTATCAAGAAGGATAACTTGTGTGTGATTGGAGTCCCAGAACAGGGAGGGAAGACAGAAAACACAGAGAAAATAGTTGAAGATCTGTTGGCGGAAAACTTCCCTGACATCATGAAAGACGAAAGGATATCTATCCAAGATGCTCATCGAACCCCATTTAAGATTGATCTAAAAAGAAAAACACCAAGACATATTATCATCAAACTTGCCGAAACCAAAGATAAAGAGAAAATTTTAAAAGCAGACAGGGAGAAAAGAAAGGTCTCCTTCAAGGGAGAATCAATAAGAATAAGTTCAGACTACTCAGCAGAAACCATGCAGGCAAGAAGGCAATGGGATGACATATACAGAACACTGAAGGAGAAAAACTGCCAGCCAAGGATCATATATCCAGCAAAACTCTCTCTGAAATATGAAGGCAAAATTAAGATATTTACAGATAAACACAAGCTTAGAGAATTTGCAAAAACCAAACCAAAGCTACAAGAAATACTAAATGAAATTGTTTGGTCAGAAAACCAATAATACCAGATACCAGCACAACACAAGGTCACATAACAGAACATCCTGATATCAACTCAAATAGGGAAATCACAAAAACAAATTAAGATTAATTAAAAAAAAAAGTGCTCATAACAGGGAATCATTGAAGTCAATATGTAAAAGATCACAATAATCAAAAAGAGGGACTAAATATAGGTGGCATAGAACAGCCATATGGAGAGTGATACAAGGTGATATAGGACAAGTTAGGTTTTTACTTAGAAAAATAGGGGTAAATATTAAGGTAACCACAAAGAGGTATAACAACTCCATAACCCAAGATAAAAGCCAAGAAAAATGTAACGACTCAACAAACATAAAGTCAAACACTATGAAAATGAGGATCTCACAATTTACTAAGAAAAACATCTCAGCATAAAAAAGTAAGTGGAAAAATGAAATTGTCAACAACACACATAAAAAGGCATCAAAATGACAACACTAAACACTTATTTATCTATTATTACGCTGAATGTAAATGGACTAAATGCACCAATAAACAGACAGAGAGTCTCGGACTGGATAAAGAAACATGATCCGTCTATATGCTGCCTACAAGAGACTTAGAGACACAAACAAACTAAAACTCAAAGGATGGAAAAAAATATATCAAGCAAACAATAAGCAAAAAAGAAGAGGAGTAGCAATATTAATTTCTGACAAAATAGACTTTAGACTTAAATCCACCACAAGGGATAAAGAAGGACACTACATAATGATAAAAGGGACAATTGATCAAGAAGACATAACCATATTAAATATTTATGCACCCAACGACAGGGCTGCAAGATACATAAATCAAATTTTAACAGAACTGAAAAGTGAGATAGACACCTCCACAATTATAGTAGGAGACTTCAACACACCACTTTCGGAGAAGGACAGGACATCCAGTAAGAAGCTCAAGAGAGACACGGAAGACCTACTTACAACAATCAACCAACTTGACCTCATGGACTTATGCAGAACTCTCCAACCAACTGCTGCAAAGTACACTTTTTTTTCTAGCGCACATGGAACATTCTCTAGAATAGACCACATATTAGGTCATGAAACAAACCTTTGCAGAGTCCAAAACATCGAAATATTACAAAGCATCTTCTCAGACCACAAGGCAATAAAACTAGAAATCAATAACAGAAAAACTAGGGAAAAGAAATCAAATACTTGGAAACTGAACAATACCCTCCTGAAAAAAGACTGGGTTATAGAAGACATCAAGGAGGGAATAAGGAAATTCATAGAATGCAACGAGAATGAAAATACTTCCTATCAAAACCTCTGGGAAAAAGCAGTGCTCAGAGGCCAATTTATATCAATAAATGCACACATACAAAAAGAAGAAAGAGCCAAAATCAGAGAACTGTCCCTACAACTTGAACAAATAGAAACTGAGCAACAAAAGAATCCATCAGGCACCAGAAGAAAACAAATAATAAAAATTAGAGCTGAACTAAATGAACTAGAGAACAGAAAAACAATGGAAAGAATTAACAAAGCCAAAAGCTGGTTCTTTGAAAAAATTAACAAAATTGATAAACCATTGGCTAGACTGACTAAAGAAATACAGGAAAGGAAACAAATAACCCGAATAAGAAACGAGAAGGACCACATCACAACAGACCCAACTGAAATTAAAAGAATCATATCAGATTATTAGGAAAAATTGTACTCTAACAAATTTGCAAACCTAGAAGAAATGGATGAATTCCTGGAAAAACACTACCTACCTAAACTAACACATTCAGAAGTAGAACAACTAAATAGACCCATAACAAAAAAAGAGATTGAAACGGTAATCAAAAAACTCCCAACAAAAAAAAGCCCTGGCCCAGACGGCTTCACTGCAGAGTTCTACCAAACTTTCAGAGAAGAGTTAACACCACTACTACTAAAGGTATTTCAAAGCATACAAAATGATGGAATACTACCCAACTCATTCTATGAAGGCACCATCTCCCTGATACCAAAACCAGGTAAAGACATTACAAAAAAAGAAAATTACACACGTATACCCCTCATGAACATAGATGCAAAAATCCTCAACAAAATTCTAGCCAATAGAATTCAACAACATATCAAAAAAATAATTCACCACGATCAAGTGGGATTTATACCAGGTATGCATTTTTTTTTATGCAAGGCTGGCTTAATATTAGAAAAACCATTAATGTAATACACCACATAAATAAAACAAAAGACAAAAACCACATGATCTTATCAATTGATGCAGAAAAGGCATTTGACAAAGTCCAACACCCATTTATGATAAAAAGTCTCACCAAAATAGGAATCGAGGAAAATTCCTCAACATAATAAAGGGCATCTATGCAAAGCCAACAGCCAACATCACTCTAAATGGAGAGAACCTGAAAGCATTTCCCTTGAGAACGGGAACCAGACAAGGATGCCCTTTATCACCACTCTTATTCAACATTGTGCTAGAAGTCCTAGCCAGAGCAATTAGGCTAGACAAAGAAATAAAGGGCATCCGCATTGGCAAAGAGGAAGTAAAATTATCTCTATTTGCAGATGACATGATCTTATACACAGAAAACCGCAACGAATCCTCCAGAAAACTACTGAAACTAATAGAAGAGTTTGGCAGAGTCTCAGGTTATAAGATAAACATACAAAAATCACTTGGATTCCTCTACATCAACAAAAAGAACATCGAAGAGGAAATCACCAAATCAATACCATTCCCAGTAGCCCCCAAGAAGATAAAATACTTAGGAATAAATCTTGCCAAAGATGTAAAAGACCTATACAAAGAAAACTACAAAGCTCTTCTACAAGAAATTAAAAAGGACATACTTAAGTGGAAAAACATACCTTGCTCTTGGATAGGAAGACTGAACATAGTAAAAATGTCTATTCTACCAAAAGCCATCTATACATACAATGCACTTCCGATCCAAATTCCAATGTCATTTTTTAATGTGATGATTAAACAAACCACCAACTTCATATGGAAGGGAAAGAAGCCTCGGATAAGTAAAGCATTACTGAAAAAGAAGAAGAAAGTGGGAGGCCTCACTCTACCTGATTTCAGAACCTATTACACAGCCACAGTAGTCAAAACAACCTGGTATTGGTACAACAACAGGCACATAGACCAATGGAACAGAATTGAGAACCCAGATATAAATCCATCCACATATGAGCAGCTGATATTTGACAAAGGCTCAGAGTCAGTTAATTGGGGAAAAGATAGTCTTTTTAACAAATGGTGCTGGCATAACTGGATATCCATTTGCAAAAAATGAAACAGGACCCATACCTCACACCATGCACAAAAACTAACTCCAAGTGGATCAAAGACCTAAACATAAAGACTAAAATGATAAAGATCATGGAAGAAAAAATAGGGACAACCTCAGGAGCCCTAATACAAGGCATAAACAGAATACAAAATATTACCAAAAATGACGAAGAGAAACCAGATAACTGGGAGCTCCTAAAAATCAAACACCTATGCTAATCTAAAGACTTCACCAAAAGAGTAAAAAGACCACCTACAGACTGGGAAAGAATTTTCAGCTATGACATCTCCGACCAGCACCTGATCTCTAAAATCTATACGATTCTGTCAAAACTCAACCACAAAAAGACAAACAACCCAGTCAAGAAGTGGGCAAAGGATATGAACACGCACTTCACTAAAGAAGATATTCAGGCAGCTAACAGATACACGAGAAAATGCTCTCGATCATTAGCCTTTAGAGAAACGCAAATTAAAACCACGATGAGATTCCATCTCACTCCAACAAGGCTGGCATTAATCCAAAAAACACAAAATAATAAATGTTGCAGAAGCTGCGGAGAGATTGGAACTCTTATACATTGCTGGTGGGAATGTAAAATGGTACAACCACTTTGGAAATCTATCTGGCATTTTCTTAAAAAGTTAGAAATAGAACTACCATACGACCCAGAAATCCCACTCCTCGGAATAAACCCTAGAGATACAAGAGCCTTCACGCAAACAGATACATGCACACCCATGTTTATTGCAGCTCTGTTTACAATAGCAAAAAGCTGGAAGCAACCAAGGTGTCCATCAACAGATGAATGGTTAAATAAATTGTGGTATATTCACACAATGGAATACTACGCATCGATAAAGAGCAGTGACGAATCTGTGAAACATTTCATAACATGGAGAAACCTGGAAGGCATTATGCTGAGCGAAATTAGTCAGAGGCAAAAGGAAAAATATTGTATAAGACCACTATTATAAGATCTTGAGAAATAGTATAAACTGAGAAGAACACATACTTTTGTGGTTACGATGCAGGGAGGGAGGGAGGGTGGGAGAGAGTTTTTTACTGATTACTTAGTAGATAAGAACTGCTTTAGGTGAAGGGAAGGACAATACTCAATACATGGAAGGTCAGCTCAACTGGACTGGATCAAAAGCAAAGAAGTTTCCAGGATAAAATGAATGCTTCAAGGGTCAGCGGAGCAAGGGCGGGGGTTTGGGGACCATGGTTTAATGGGACTTCTAAGTCAATTGGCAAAATAATTCTATTATGAAAACATTCTGCATCCCACTTTGAAATGAGGCATGTGGGGTCTTAAATGCTAACAAGCGGCCATCTAAGATGCATCAATTGGTCTCAACCCACCTGGAGCAAAGGAGAATGAAGAACACCAAGGTCACACGACAACTAAGAGCCCAAGAGACAGAGAGGGCCACATGAACCAGAGGCTTACATCATCCTGAGACCAGAAGAACTAGTTGGTGCCTGGCCACAATTGACGACTGCCCTGACAGGGAACACAACAGAGAACCCCTGAGGGAGCAGGAGATCAGTGGGATGCAGACCCCAAATTCGCATAAAAAGACCATACTTAATGGTCTGACCGAGACTAGAGGAATCCCGGTGGTCATGGTCCCGAAACCTTCTGTTGGCCCAGGACAGGAACCATCCCCGAAGACAACTCATCAGACATGATAGGGACTGGACAGTGGGTAGGAGAGAGATGCTGATGAAGAGTGAGCTAATTATATCAGGTGGACACTTGAGACTGTGTTGGCATCTCCTGTCTGGAGGGGGGATGGGAGGATAGAGAGAGTTGGAAGCTGGCAAAGTTGTCACGAAAGGAAAGACTGGAAGGGCTGACTCATTTGGGGGAGAGCAAGTGGGAGTACGGAGTAAGGTGTATATAAACTTATATGTGACAGTCTAACTTGATTTGTAAACGTTCACTTGAAGCTCAATGAAAGTTAATAAAAAAAATAATAATAATTCACTATGATCAAGTGGAAGTCACACCAGGTATGCAAGGGTGGTTTAACATTAGAAAAACAATCAATGTAATCCACCACATAAATAAAACAAAAGACAAGAACCACATGATCTTATCAATTGATGCAGAAAAGGCATTTGACAAAGTTCAACACCCATTCATGACAAAAACTCTCAGCAAAATAGGAATAGAAGGAAAATTCCTCAACATAATACAGTAAATACAGGTCATTTATACAAAGCCAAGAGCCAATATCACCCTAAATGGAGAGAGTCTAAAAGCATTTCCCTTGAGAATGGGAATCAGAAAGAATGACCTCTATTACCACTCTTATTCAATATTGGGCTGGAGGTCCCAGCCAGAGGAATTAGGCTAGGAAAAGAAATAAAGGGCATCCAAATTGGTAGGGAAGAAGTAAAAGTATCTCTTTTTGCAGATATGATCTTATACACAGAAAACCCTTAAGAATACTCAAAAAAACTACTGAAACTAATAGAAGAGTTCATCAGATTATCAGGATACAAGATAAACATACAAAAATCAGTTGGATTCCTCTACATCAACAAAGAGAACTTTGAAAAAGAAATCACCAAATCAATACAATTTACAATAGCCCCCAAGAAGGTGTAATACTTAGCAATATCTAACCAAAGACTGAAAAGACGTATACAAAGAAAACTACAAGATGCTACAGCAAAAAAAAAAAAAGAGGCCTACATAAGTGGAAAAACATATCTTGCTCATGGATAGGAAGGCTCAACATTGTGAAAATATCTATTCTACCCAGAGTAATCTATAGATACAATGCAATCCCGATCCATATTCCAATAACATTTTTTAATGAGATGAAGAAACAAACCACCAACTTCATATGGAAGGGGAAGATAAGTAAAGCATTACTTTAAAAGAACAACAAAGTGGGAGGCCTCACACTACCTGATTTTAGAACATATTATACAGCCACAGTAGTCATAACAGTCTGGTACTAGTATAACAACAGATACATAGACCAATGGAACAGAATTGAGAACCCAGACATAAATCCTTCCACATATGAGCAGCTGATATTTGACAAAGGCCCAAAGTCTGTTAAATGGGGAAAAAACTGTCTCTTTAACAAGTGGTGCTGGCATAACAGGATATCCATTCGTAAAAAAATGAAACAAGACTCGTACCTCACACCATGCACAAAAACTAGCTCAAAATGGATCAAAAGCCTACATATAAAATCTAAAACAATAAATATTACGGAAGAAAAAAAAAGGGACAACACTAGAAGCCCTAATGCATGGCATAAACAGTATACAAAATATTACTAACAGTGCACAAATACCAAAAGAGAAACTAGATAACTGGGAGCTCCTAAAAATCAAGCACTTATGCTCATCCAAAGACTTCACCAAAACACTAAAAAGATTATCTACAGACTGGGGAAAAGTTTTTGCTACAACAAATTCAATCAGCACCTGATATCTAAAATCTACTTGATACTGCAAAAACTCAACAACAAAAAGACAAATACCCCAATTAAAAAATGGGCAAAGGATAGGAACAGACATTTCACCAAAGAAGACATTCAGGCGACTACCAGATACATGAGAAAATGCTCAAGATGACTAGCCGTCAGAGAAATGCAAATTGAAACTACCATGAGATATCACCTCACTCCAACGAGTCTGGCGTTAATCCAAAAAACTCAGAATAATAAATGTTGGAGAGGTTGTGGAGACGCTGGAATACTTATACACTGCTGGTGAGAATGTAAAACAGTACAACCACTTCAGAAATTGATCTGGTGTTTCCTTAAAAAGCTAGAAGTAAAACTACCATACGATTCAGCAATCCCACTCTTTGGAAAATATCCTAGAGCAATAAAAGCCCTCACAAGAACAAACACATGCACACCCATGTTCACTGCAGCATTGTTTACGATAGCAAAAAGATGGAAGAAACCAAGGTGCCTATCAATGGATGACTGGATAAGTAAATTATGGCATATTCACATAACGGAATATTACACAATGATTAAGAGCAATGACCAACATGTGGAACAGCTCATAAAGTGGAGGGATCTGAAAGACATTATCCTGAGTGAAATTCGTCAGTTGCAAAAGGACAAATATTATATGAAACCACTAATATAAGAACTCAAGAAAAAGTTTAACACAGACAAAAATATTCTCTGATGGTTGCAAGAGTAGGGAGAAAGGGAGAGTGGTATTCACTAGTTAGATGGTAGGCAAGAACTATTTTAGGTGAAGGAAAAGACAACACACAATACTGGAGAGGTTAGCGCAACTGGACTAAACCAAAAGCAAAGAAGTTTTCTGAATACAACTAAACTCTATGAGGCCAGAGTAGGAGGGACGGGGGTTTGGGGACCATGGTTTCAGGAGAGATCTCGGTCAACTGGCATAACAAAATGTATTAAAGAAAACGTTCTGCATCCCACTTCGGTGAGTGGCACCTGGGGTCTTAAACGCTAGCAAGCAGACATTAATTACATTAATTAGTCTCAACCCACCTGAAGCAAAGGAAAATGAAGAACACCAAAGACACTAGGTAAATATGAGCTCAAGAAACAGAAAGGGCCACATAAACCAGAGACTCTGTCAGCCTGAGACCGGAAGAACTAAATGGTACCCCGCTACCGCCAATAATTGCCCTGATACGGAACACAACAGAGAATCCCTCATGGAGCAGGAGAAATGTGGGATGCAGACCTCAAATTCTCATAAAAAGACAAGACTTAATGGCCTGACTGAGACTAGAGGGACCCCAGAGGTCATGGTCCTCGGACCTTCTGTTAGCCCAAGACGGGAACCATTCCCAAAGCCAACCCTTCAGACAGGGAGTGGACTGGACTATAAAATAGAAAATGATACTGGTGAGGAATGAGCTTCTTGGCTATATGGGCAGCTCCTGTCTGGCAGTGAGATGACAAGGCAGAGGGGTACAGGAGCTGGTTGAATAGACATGGGAAGTATAGGGTAGAGAGGAGGAGTGCACTGTCACATTAGGAGGGGAACAATTAGGGGTACCTACAAGGTGTGTATAAGTTTCTGTATGAGAGACGACTTGATTTGTAAAGTTTCACTTAAAGCACAGTAATTAAAAAATAAAAAAGTACAAATATTGTATGAGACTACTACTGTAAAAACTCATGAAAAGATTACACACAAAAAGAAAAAAATCTTTGATGATTATGGGGATGGGGGTGGAAAAACGCTAAATAGACAATAGATAAGTGGTAACTTTGATGAAGGATAAGACAGCACACAATACTGGGAAAGACAGCACAACTTGTAGGAGGCAAGGTCGTGGAAGCTCCGTAAACACACCCAAACTCCCCGAGGGACAGAATTGTTGGGCTGAGGGATATGGGGACCATGGTCTTAGGGAACATCTAGCTCAACTGGCATAACATAGTTTGTAAAGAAAATGTTCTACATTCTGCTTTGGTGAGTAGTGTCTGGGGTGAGTGGCCATCTAAGGTACTCTGCTGATCTTACCCCTTCGGAAGCAAGGAGAATGAAGAAAACTAAAGATACAAGGGAAAGATTAGTCTAATGGGCTAATGGACCCCCTCTACCACAGCCTCCACTGGATGAATCCAGTACAACTAGATGGTGCCCGGCTACCACCACTGAGTGCTCTAACAAGGATCGTAATAGAGGGTCCCAGACAGTGAAAGATGTAGAACAAAATTTTAACTCACAAAAAAAGATCAGACTTACTGGCCTGACACAGACTGGAGAAACCCCAAGAGTATGGCCCTTGGACACCCTTTTAGCTCAGTAATGAAGTCACTCTTAAGGTTCATCCAAAGATTAGACGGGCCCATAAAACAAAATGAGATGAAAGGGGCACAACTGCCCAGGGGCAAGGACTAGAAGGTAGGAGGGGACAGGAAAGCTGACAATAGGAAATCCAAGGTTGAGAAGGGAGAGTGTTGACATGTTGTGGTGGTGTTAGCCAATGTCATAAAACGATGTGTACTGTTTAAAGAGAAGCTAGTTTGTCCTGTAAACCTTCATCTAAAACACAATAAATAAATAAAGGGAGCTTTCCTAAGGGAGTATTCTGCCTCCGAACTACAAATAGGTAACTTGCCAGACTTCTCGCAGAAGTCTGGTCCTGCCAGATCATCTGACCTACTGATATGTGAACGTAAGACTGCCTGAATATCCAGCCTGTCCCATGACCTACGTATTTTGGGGCACAAGACTGTTGGAATTTCCAGCCTGTTGCCTGACCTACAGATTTTGGACTTGCCAATTCCCACAATTACATAAGCCAATTCCTCAAAAATAAATTCCTTTCTCTGTATCGCTATGTCTCTTAAAAAAAGACAAAAACAAACTCAGAAACACAAGTCTGAGCTTGTAAGAGAACTCATACAAAAGACTCTGAAATAATTCCAAAATTAAATACAAAATTGCCTCCTAATAACTAAGAAAAATGAGGTGTGAGGCCTGATCTCTCTCAAAGTCCCTTGTCTTGTCCCAGGAGGGAGACTTTCCTTCCTGTCCTTGAGCTGGTTCCCTCCTGCTCCTGCCAGACCTAGCTCTATTACTTATCCCACTCTCTCATCCGAAGGAGTCTTCTTCTGCTTGCATACTAGTTTCTTCCACTCAATCTATAAACCTCCTCAACACTCACTCTGTGAGTATGCTGCATTTCATCAATTCTAAGACATATATTTTTGACATTCAACTTCTCTGAAATAAGGATGTTTCTTCCAGTGAAGCCCCCTTACATTTCTACTGAACATGTTTTTTTCTTTCTTGGTACATAAATGATGGCGTGCCTTACAACAATGACATCATAGATTTGACAAAACGTAGTGGACAGTCCCTCTATGCCCCCTTACTAGGCACTTACTGAGTTTTGGTGAAAGTTTACAAAGCCAGTTAGGTTCTCATTTGACAATTTTCATACATATTGTTCAGTGACATTAGTTACATTTATGACAAGGTGTCATTCTCTTTAATTGTGTTCTGTTTGTTCCCCTTCCAGTACTCTAGTTTCCTAGCCCCCTTATCTTCTCATCTTCCCTTTTGAGAAATTGTTGACCTTTTGGTCTCATATTGATTTTTTAAAATTATTTTTATTGTACTTTTGATGAAGGTTTACAGAAAAACTAGTTTCTCATTAAAGAGTTGGTACACATATTGTTTTATGACATTGGTTAACCACCCCACGACCTGTCAACACTCTCCCTTCTCAACCTTAGGCTCCCTATTACCAACTTTCCTGTCCCCTCCTACCTACTTAGGCTTTGCCCCAGGACTGGTGTGCCCCTTTAGTCTCATTTTGTTTTATGGGACTGTCCAATCTTTCGCTGAGTGGGGAACGTCAGGAGTGACTTCATTACTGCGTTGAAAGGGTGTCTGGGGGCCATACTCCCAGGGTTTCTCCCGTCTCTGTCAGGCCAGCAAGTCTGGTCTTTTTTCGTGAGTTAGAATTTTGTTCTACATTTTTCTCCAGCTCTGTCTGGGACCCTCTATTGTGATCCTTGTCAGAGTAGTCAATGGTGGTAGCCGGGTACCACCTAGTTGTACTGGACTCATCTGCTGGAGGCCATGGTAGATGTGGTCCATTAGTCCTTTGGACTAAAATATCCCTTATATTTTTAGTTTTCTTCATTATTGCTTGCTCCCAAAGGGGTGAGACCAGTGGAGGATCCTAGATGGCCACTCACAGGCTTTTAAGACCCCAGACATGATTCACCAAAGTAGGATGTAGAACATTTTCTTTATAAACTATGTTATGCCAATTGAGCAAAATGTTCCCCAACACCCGGGTCCCCACAGCCCTCTGCCCAGCAATTCTGTCCCTCAGGGAGTTTGGATGAATCTGTGGCGCTTCTATGATCTTGCCTTGTACGAGTTGTGCTATCTTCCCCAGTATTGTGTACTGTCTTACCCTTCACCAAAATTACCACTTATCTATTGTCTATTTAGCATTTTTTCAACCCCATCCCTACCCACCTTTGTAACCATCAAAGATTGTTTCTTTTTGTGTGTAAACCTTTTCATGAGTTTTACAGTAGTGGTCTCGTACAATATTTGTCCTTTTGTGATTGATTTATTTCACTCAGCATGATGCCCTGCAGGTTCATCCATGTTATGAGATCCTTTACAGATTCATCATTGTTCCTCATCATTGAGTAATACTCCATTGTGTGTATGTACCACAGTTTGTTTATCCATTCCTCTGTCGATGGACATGTAAGTTGTTTCCATCTTTTTCCTTTTGTGAACAACGCTGCAATGAACATGACGGTGCATATGTCTATTCGTGTGACGACTCTTATTTCTCTAGGATATATTCCTAGGAGTGGGATTGCTGGATTATATGGTATTTCTATTTCTAGCGTTCTAAAGAAGCACTATATTGTCTTCCAAAATGGTTTTATCATTTTGCGTTCCCACCAGCAGTGCATAAGAGTTCCGATCTCCCCAAAGCCCCTCCAACATTTTTTATTTCTTGTTTTTTTTTTTTTTAATTTTTATTGTGCTTTAAGTGAAAGTTTACAGATCGAGTCAGTCTCTCATACAAAAATTTATATACACCTTTGTTCTCCCCCTAATGAGACAGCTTTGAGACAGCACACTCCTTCTCTCCACTCTCTATTTTTGTGTCCATTCAGCCAGCTTCTCACCTCCTCTGCCCTCTCATCTCTCCTCCAGACAGGAGATGCCAACATAGTCTGATGTGTCTACTTGATCCAAGAATCTCACTCTTCACCAGTATCATTTTCTATCCCATAGTCCGCTCCAATCCCTGACTGAAGAGTTAGCTTTGGGAATGGCTTCTGTACTGGGCTATCAGAAGGTCTGGGGACCATGACCTCTGGGGTCCTTCTATTCTCAGTCAGACCACTCAGTCTAGTTTTTTTTATGAGAATTTGGGGTCTGCATCCCACTGCTCTCCTGCTCCCTCAGGAGTTCTCTGTTGTGTTCCCTGTCAGGGCAGTCATCGGTTGTAGCCGGGCACCATCTAGCTCTTCAGGTCTTAGGCTGATGTAGTCTCTGGTTTATGTGGCCCTTTCTGTCTCTTGGGCTCATAATTACCTTGTATCTTTGGTGTTCTTCATTATCCATCACTCCAGGTGGGTCAAGGCCCATCGATGCATCTTAGATGGCTGCTTGCCAGCGTTTAAGACCCCAGAAGCCACTCTCCAAAGTGTGATGTAGAATGTTTTCTTAATAGATTTTATTATGCCACTTGACTTAGATGTCCCCTGAAACTATGGTCCCCAAACCCCTCCCCTGCTACTCTGGCCTTCAAAGCATTCAGTTCATTCAGGAAACTTCTTTGCTTCTAGTTTAGTCCAGTTGTGCTGACCTCGCCTGTATTGTGTTGTCTTTCTCTTCACCTAAAATAATTCTTATCTACTATTTAATTTTTTTAATTTTATTTAATTAGTGAAAACCTCTCTCTCTCCCTCCCTCTCTCCCTCCCTCCCCCATCTCATAACCATCAAAGAATATTTTCTTTACTGTTTAAACTATTTCTTCAGTTGTTATAATAGTGGTCTTATACAATATTTGTCCTTTTGCAGCTGACTAATTTCACACAGCATAATGCCTTCCAGATTCCTCCATGTTATGAAATGTTTCACAGATTCATCACTGTTCTTTATCGATGCATAGTATTCCATTGTGTGGATATACCATAATTTATCCATTCATCCGTTGATGGGCACTTTGGCTGCTTCCATCTTTTTGCTATTGTAAACAGTTCTGCAATGAACATGGGTGTGCATATATCTGTTCGTGTAAATGCTCTTATTTCTCTCGGATATATTCCAAGGAGGAGGATTGGTGAATCGTATGGTAATTCTATTTCTAGTTTTTTAAGGAAGGAGGAAATCTATTTCCAAAGTGGTTGTACCATTTGACATTCCCACCAGCAGTATATCAGTGTTCCAGTCTCTCCACAACCTCTCCAACATTTATTATATTGTGTTTTTTGGATTAATGCCAGCCTTGGAGTGAGATGGAATCTCATTGTAGTTTTGATTAGCATTTCTCTAATGGCTAATGATTATGGGCATTTCCTCATGTATCTGTTAACTACCTGAATGTCTTCTTTAGTGAAGTGCCTGTTCATATCCTTTGCCTATTTTTAAATTGGGGCATTTGTCTTTCCGTAGTTGAGTTTTTGGAGTATCATGTAGATTTTAGAGATCAGGCACTGACTGGAAATGTCATAGCTAAAAACTTTTTCCCGGTCTGTAGATAATCCTTTTACTCTTTTGGTGAAGTCTTTGGATGATAAGTGTTCGATTTTTAGGAGCTCCCAGTTATCTGGTTAATCTTCTGCAGTGTTAGTAATGTTTTGTATACTGTTTATGCCATGTATTAGGGCTCCTAGCATTGTCCCTATTTTTCTTCCAAGATCTTTATCGTTTTAAATTTTATATTTAGGTCTTTGATCCATTTTGAGTTCGTTTTTTGTGCGTGCTGTGAGGTATGGGTCTTCTTACATTTTTTTTGCAAATGGATATCCAGGTATGCCAGCACCATTCGTTAAACAGACTGTCTTTTTCCCCATTTAACTAGCTTTGGGCCTTTGTCAAATATCAGCTGCTCTTATGTGGATGGATTTATGTCTGGATTCTCAATTCTGTTCCATTGATCTATGTATCTGTTGTTATACCGGTACCAGGCTGTTTTGACTACTGTGGTGGTATAATAGGTTCTAAAATCAGGCAGAGTGAGGCCTCCCACTTTGATCTTCTTTTTCAGTAATGCTTTACTTATCTGGGGCTTCTTTCCCTTCCATATGAAGTTGGTGGTTTGTTTCTCCTTCTCATTAAAAAATGTCGTTCGAATTTGAATCAGAATTGCATTGTATCTGCAGATCTCTTTTGGCAGAATAGACATTTTTACAATGTTAAGTCTTCCTATCCATAAGCAAGGTATGTTTTTCCAATTATGTAGGTCTCTTTTGGTTTTTTGCAGTAGTGTCTTGTACTTTTCTTTGTGTGGGTCTTTTACATCTCCGGTGAGATTTATTCCTAAGTATTTTATCTTCTTGGGGGCTACTGTTGATTTGGTGATTTCCTCCTCAATGTTCTTTTTGTTGGTATGGAGGAGTTCAACTGATTTTTGTTTATCTTGTATCCTGATACCCTGCTGAACTGTTCTCTTAGTTTCAGTAGTTTTCTTGAGGATTCTTTAGGGTTTTCTGTGTATAAGATCATGTCATCTGCAAATAGAGATACTTCTACTTCTTCCTTGCCAACCTATATGCCCTTTATTTCTTTATCTAGCGTAATTGCTCTGGCTAGGACCTCCAACAGAATGTTGAATAGGAGTGGTGATAAAGGACATCCTTGTCTGGTTCCTGATCTCAAGGGGAATGCTTTCAGACTCTCTCCATTTAGGATGATGCTGGCTGTTGGCTTTGTATAAATGCCCTTTATTATGTTGAGGAATTTTCCTCCTATTCCTATTTTGCTGAGAATTTTTGTCATGAATCAGTGCTGAACTTTGTCAAATGCCTTTTCTGCATCAATTGATAAGATCATGTGGTTCTTGTCTGTTGTTTTATTTATATGATGGATTAAAGAGATTGTTTTTCTAATGTTGAACCATCCCTGCATACCTCGTTTGAATTCCACTTGGTCATGGTGATTTTTTTGTTTTGTTTTGATATATTGCTCAATTCTTTCGGCTAGAATTTTGTTCAGGATTTTTTCATCTAAGTTCATGAGCTATATAGTCTGTAATTTTCTTTTTTTGTGGAGTCTTTACCTGGTTTTGGTACCAGGGATATGCTGGCCTCATAGAATGAGTTTGGTAGTATTCCGTCCTTTCCTATGCTCTGAAATACCTTTAGTAGTAGTGGCGTTAACTCTTCTCTGAAAGTTTGGTAGAACTCTGCAATTGAAGCCATCCAGGCCGGGCCTTTTTTTTGTTGGGAGTTTTTTGATTACCTTTTCAGTCTCTTCTATTTGATGGGTCTATTTAGTTGTTCTACCTATGTTTACTTTAGATAGGTACTGTGCTTCTAGGAATTCATCCATTTCTTCTAGGTTTTCAAGTTTCTTAGAGTACAGTTTTTCATAGTAGTCTGATATGATTCGTTTAATTTCAGTTGGATCTGTTATAATATTGCCCATCTTATTTCTTATTTGGGTTATTTGCTTCCTCATCTGTTTTTCTTTCGTCAGTTTGGCAAATGGTTTATCAATTTTGCTAATTCTTCAAAGAACCAGCTTTTGTTCTTGTTAACTCTTTCAATTGTTTTTCTGTTTTCTGTTGCATTGAATTCTGCTCTAATTTTTATTATTTGCTTTCTTCTGGTGCCTGAGGGTTTCTTTTGTTGCCCTCTTTCTATTTGTTCAAGTTGTAGGGATAATTCTTTGATTTTGGCCCTTTCTTCTTTTTGTATGTGTGTGTTTATTGATATAAATTGACCTCTGAGCACTGCTTTCGCTGTGTCCTGTGTTTTCATTCTCATTGGATTCTATGAATTTCTTTATTCCATCCTTAATGACTTCTATGACCCAGTCATTTTTGAGCAGGGTATTGTTCAGTTTCCAAGTATTTGATTTCTTTTCCCTGCTTTTTCTGTTATTGATCTCTACTTTTATGGCCTTATGGTCAGAGAAGATGCTTTGTAATACTTCAGTGTTTTGGATTCTGCTAAAGCTTGCTTTATGACCTAATATGTGGTCTATTCTAGACAATGTTCCATGTGCTCTAGACAAGAAAGTATACTTGGCTGCTGTTGGGTGGAGGGTTCTGTATATGTCTATGAGGTCAAGTTGGTTGACTGTGGCATTTAGATCTTCTGTGTCTTTATTGAGCGTCTTTCTGGATGTCCTGTCCTTCACCGAAAGTGGTGCGTTGAAGTCTCCTACTATAATTGCAGAGCTGTCTATTTCACTTTTCAATGGTGCTAGAGTTTGTTTTATGTATCTTGCAGCCCTGTCATTGGGTGCACAAATATTTGATATGGTTATATCCTCCGGAATATTGTCCCTTTAATCATTATATAGTGTCCTTCCTTGTCCTTTGTGGTGTATTTAACTTTAAAGTTTATTTTATCAGAAATTAACATTGTCACTCCTGCTCTTTTTTGATTGTTGTTTGCTTGATATATTTTTTTCTGTCCTTTGAGTTTTAGTTTGTTTGAGTCTCTCAGTCTATATGGTGTGTCTCTTTTAGGCAGTATATAGACAGATTGTGTTTTTTAATCCATTTGCCACTCTCTGTCTCTTTACTGGTGCACTTAGTCCATTTACATTCAGCATAATTATAGATAGGTATGAGTTTAGTGCTGTCATTTTGATGTCCTTTTTTGTGTGTTGTTGACAGTTTCTTCTTCCCACTTAATTTTTTGTGCTGAGTAGTTTATGTATTTTTTCCTCTTATCCGTTGTTGATTTTGTTTCTGCTGAGTCTCTATTTTTTTCTTCTATTTTATTTTGATGAGTAGGATAGTTAGTCTCCTTTATGGTTACCTTAATATTTACCCCTATTTTTCTAAGTTTAAACCAAACTTTTATTTCTTCATGTTGCCTTGACTTCCTCTCCATATGAAATATCTGTGACTACGTTTCTTAGTCCCTCTTTATTGTTTTAATGTTGTCTTCTTTTATATAGTAACATCGCAGTTGCCCTGCTGTGTTTTTTTTTAATCTTAATTTATTTTTGTGGTTTCCCTGCCTGGGTTGACATCTGATTGCTCTGTCCAGTGTTCTAGTCTTGGGTTAATACTTGATATTACTGATCTTTTAACCAAAGAACTCCCTTTAGCATTTCTTGTAGTTTTGGTTTGGTTTTTACAAATTCCCTAAACTTCTGTTTAGCTGGAAATGTCCTAATTTCACTTTCATATTTGAGAGACAGTTTTTCTGGATGTATGATTCTTGGCTGGCAATTTTTTTTCCTTCAATGCTTTATATAAGTCATCCCATTGCCTTCTTGCTTGCATGTTTTGTGCTGAGTAGTCTGAGCTTATTCTTTTTGACTCTCCTTTGTAGGTGACTTTTTGTTTATCCCTAGCTGCTCTTAAAATTCTCTTTTCTTTGCGTTTGGCAAGTTTGATTATAATATGTTTTGGTGACTTTCTTTTAGAATCTACGTTATGTGGAGTTCGATGAGCATCTTGGATAGATATCTTCTCATCTTTCGTGATATCAGGGAAGTTTTCTGCCAACAAATCTTCAGCAATTCTCTCTGTATTTTCTGTAGTCTCTCCATGTTCTGGTACTCCAATCACTTGTAGGTTATTTCTCTTGATGGAGTCCCAGATGATTCTTAATATTTCTTCATTTTTTTAAATTCTTTTATCTGATTTTTCTTCAAATATGTTGGTGACAAGTGCCTTATCTTCAAGCTCACCAGTTCTGCTTTCCACTTGCTCAGTTCTGCTCCTCTGACTTTCTACTGAGTTGTCTAATTCTGTAATTTTATTGTTAATCTTCTGTATTTCTGAATGGTGTCTCTCTATGTATTTTTGCAGCTTATTAAATTTTTCATTATGTTCTTGAATAATCTTTCTAATTTCTTCAACTACTTTATCTGTGTTTTCCTTGGTTTGTTTTGCATATTGCCTGATCTCCTTCCTAATTTCGTTACTGATGTCCTGAAGAGTTCTGTATATTAATCTTTTGAATTCTACATCTAGTAATTCCAGGAAGACACCTTCATCCAGAAGATCCCTTGTTTCTCTGTTTTGAGAGCTCATTAAGGCGATCATGATCTGTTTCTTTATGCGATTTGTTACTGAAAAAAAAAACTTTTTTATTATTGTCTCTGAGCCATCTATAAGTTTTTGTATTCATTTATTTTATGTTTGCTTACTGCATCCTAGCTTCTTGGTTTGTTTTGTTTTGATATGCCCAAATGGGTTTCTTGAGTGAGCTAGCTTGATTATTTTCACCTCTGAAGCTCTGACATCCTGTCACCAGATGGCTAGAGCTGTTATCAGGTATATCAGTCTACGAGTCCATTCAGTTTTCTTGTAAGAATTCAGCTCCGGTGTCCAGGTAGCTGATCATCAAGTGTGTGGTACAGGTTCTGTCCTACAGTGTTAGAGAGTCAGGGATGATTGGTGTAGGTACCAGTATCTGGTTGCAGCAGAGTGTCACGCTCTGAACAAAGCAGGGGGGCTGAGAACCGTCCCCTGAATGTCTGTGAGGAAGGGAGTCCCTGTTCCCTAGAGCGTGCAGGTGGGTGGGTTCTGCAGATGGACCATGGGCACCCAATGCTTTGGTTTGTAAGGACTGGGAGGTACCAGTTATCCTTGGACCCCTGTCACAGGTGGCTGGGTGACCTGAGTAGAGCCACCAGTCCTTACGCCCCTGATGTGGATAGGTGAGGACCCTATTTAATAGGCAAAGTGGTGTCAAATATCAAACACCCACCTCTTCACCACGCAGCTGAAATGGTTGCAGTCAACAAGGGCTTATTCTCCTGAAACAGGCCCACACAGGTCCATGCAGGGGGAAAAGGTATTCAAAGTCCATGGACTGTTTATACCTGGACAGGAGCCTTAGCTCCTTCAGTTAATGGAGTTGGCAAATTATATTTTTCCCCAATTGTGAATTTATTCCTACTCCAAGGCCAGGAGGATGGCTCTGGGCACTCAACATGGCCTATCTCAGGCCCAGGGAAATCAACAGCCACCAAAGCTGGCTTGGGGCAGGGGGCGTGGTAAAATATATGTAAGTACTTAGCTTTTTCCAAGAGCGCCTTTCATCTCTGGTTCTGGAGATGTAAGTAGGCTGTGCAGCTGGTTGCTTCTCCCTGAGGAAACTGCAGCCAAACCCTACCACCAGACTGCCAGTGGCCGCCCACATGAATGATGCCTGAGGGATACCGGTGATTCAGGTCCCGTAACTCCTCTCCACTTCTGAACCATCTCTCCCTCCCCCTGCTGCTCAGTCTGTTTTCTAACTTTGCCTTTGATGTTCAGGGCTCCTAGCTTGTCATAAATATAATCGTTTCATTTGTTTTTTGGGGTCTTTGGTGTAAGAGGTAGAGCAGGAAGCATCTGGCTATTCCACAATCTTGGCCCCACCTCCTTTCCTGTTTTTTTGATTCATGTCAGCAATGCTGGGGTGAGATGGTATCTCATTGTGGTTTTGATTTGCATTTCTCTAATGGCTAGAGACCATGAGCATTTCGTGTGTCTGTTGGCCACTTGAATGTCTTCTTTGGTAAAGTGTCTGTTTCCTTTGCCCATGTTTTAATTGGATGATTTGTCTTTTTGTTGTAGAGGTGTTGGATTTTCTTGTAGATTTTAGAGATTAGACCTATGTTTGATTTGTAATAGCCAATTTTTTTTTCCCAGTCTGTAGGTTTTGTTTTGTTTTATTTCTCTTTTGGTGAAGTCTTTTGATGACCATAAGTGTTTAATTTTTAGGAGATCCCAGTTATCCAGCTTATCCTCTGGAGTTTGTGTGTTGTTGGTTGTGGTCTGTATCCTGTTAATGCTGTGTATTAGGGCCTCTAGTGTTGATCTCATTTTTTCTTGTATGAACTTCATAGTTTTGAACTTTATATTTAGGTCTTTGACTCATTTTGAATTAGTTTTTGTATATGGTGTCAGGTATGGGTCCTGTTTCATTTTTTTGCAGGTGAACATCCAGTTTTGCCAGCATCATTTGTTAAAAAGACTATCTTTTCCCCACTTGGTGGACTTTGGGCCCTCATCAAAGATCAGAAGACCATAAAAACCCAGGCGATGGATTTACATCTGAGTTTTTGACTCTGTTCCATTGGTCAATGTTTCTGTCCTTGTCCCAGTACCAGGCTGTTTTGACTACCGTAGCTGTATAATAGGTTCTGAGGTCAGGTAGCATGAGTCCTCCTACTTTATTCTTCTTTTTCAATAGTGCTTTACTTATCCGGGGCTTCTTCACCTTCCATATAAAGTTAATGATAAGTTTTTCCGTTTCTTTAAAGAATGTTGTTTGTACTTGGATTGGGATTGCATTGTATTTGTAAATTGTTTCACAATGTTGAGTCTACCTATCCCTGAGCATGGTATGTTTTTCAATTTATGTAGATCTCTTTTGGTTTCTTTTAGTAGTGTTTTGTAGTTTTCTTTGTATAGGGCTTTTACATCCCTGGTTAGATTTATTCCCAAGTTTTTTTTTTTAGGGGCTCTTGTAAGTGGTATTGTTTTCCTGGTTTCCTTTTCATCGGTCTCTCTGTTGATATACAGAAATCCAACTGATTTTTCTATGTTTATCTTGTATCCTTCCGCTCTGCTGAATCTTTCTATTAGTTACAGTAGTTTTCTCATAGAGTTTTTTGGGTTTTTTATGTATAGTAGCATATCATTCACAAGTAGGGACAGTTTAACTTCTTCATTACCAATTTGGATGCACTTTGTTTCTTTTTCTTGTTTTATTGCTCTAGGTAGGACCTCCACCACAATGTCAAATAGGAGTGGTGATAAAGGGCATCCTTGTCTTGTTCCTGTTCTCAAGGGGAATGTTTTCATCCTCTCTCCATTTAGAATGATGTTGGCCATTGGTTTTGCATATACTCCCTTTATTATGTTGAGAAATTTCCCTTCTAGACCTACTTTATTGAGAGTTTTATCAGGAATAGATGTTGGACTTTGCTGAATACCTTTTCTGCATTGATCAAGATGATCATGTGATTCATTTCTCTCCTTTTACTTATATGGTGGATTACACTGATCGATTTTCTAATGTTGAACCATCCTTGCATACCTGGTATGAATACTACTTGGTTGTGGTGTATTATTTTTTTGATATGATGCTGAATTCTATTGGCTAGAATTGTGTTAAGAATTTTTGCATCTATATTCATGAAAGCTACTGGTCTATAATTTTCTTTTTTTGTGATGTCTTTGCCTGGTTTGGGTTTGGTATCATGGTTATGAATCCTCAGAGAACAAATTCCTTTTCTATGTTCTGAAATAGTTTGAGTAGTTCTGGCATAAGTTCTTCTCTGAATGTTTGGAAGAATTCTCCAGTGAAGCCATCTGAGCCAGGGATTTCTTTTGCTGGGAGTTTTTGTTTTGTTTTGTTTTTACCTTTTCAATCTCTTCTCTTGCTATGGGTCTTTTCATATTTTCAACATCATTTTGTATTAGTTTTGATAGGGAGCATGTTTCTAGAAATTCATCCATTTCCTCTAGGTTTTTCTATTTGTTATAGTTTTTCATAATACTCTGTGATGATCCTTTTTATTTCAGCTGTGTCTGTTGGAACATTCCCCCATTTCATTTCTTATTTGGTTATTTGTGTCCTCTCCCGTTTTTATTTTGTCAGTTTGGCCAATGGTTTGTTGGTCCTTTCAAAGAATAAACTTTTGGTTTTGTTGATTCTTTCTATTGTTTTTCTATTCTCTATTTCATTCCTTTTGTTCTGATCTTTATTTCATTTTTTTCTGGTTGCTGTGGGCTTCTTTAGCTGTTCTTTTTCCATTTGTTCAAGTTGTGTATCTAAAGTTTTGATTTTGGCCCTTTCTTCTTTTTTGATGTGTGCATCTATTGCTATAAATTGACCTCTGAGAAATGCCTTTGCTGTCCCAAAGGTTTTGGTATAATGTGTTTTCATTCTCATTTGATTACAGGAATTTGTTTTACTCCATCTCTGATTTCTTCTATTACCCAGTGGTTTTTAAGCAGGGTGTTATTCAGTTTCCATGTAATTGATTTTTTTTCCTTGCTCTCCCTGTTGTTAATTTCTACTTTGATGGCATTGTGGTCAGAGAAGGCCCTTTGTACTATTTTAATGTTTTGGATTTTGTTGAGGGTTACTGTGTGGCCTAAGATGTAGTCTATTCTGGAGAACGTTCCATTTATTTTGGAAAAGAACGTGCACCTTCCAGCTGTTGGGTGCAGTGTTCTATATATGTCTATGAGGCCAATTTGGCTGAGTGTGCCCTTTAGCTCTTCTGTATCTTTGTTGAGTTTGTTTCTAGATATTCTATCCTTTACCGAGAGTGGTGTGTTGAAGTCTTCTACTGTTATTGTGGAACTGTCAATTTCTGTTTTCAGTGCTGTTAGACTTTGTTTTATGTATTTTGGAGCCCTGTCATTGGGTCCGAAGATGTTTATTATGGTTAAGTCTTCATAATGGATCCTGCCTTTAATCATGATATAGTGCTTTTCTTTGTCTTTTATGGTGGATTTTGTCTTAAAGTCTATTTTATCTGAGATTAGTATTGCCACTTCTTCTCTTTTTTGTAGGTGTTTACTTGATAAATATTTTTTTCCATGCTTTGATTTTTAATAAATTTATGTCTTTGTTTCTAAGGTATGTTTCTTTTAGACAGCATATTGTTGGATCCTGTTTTTATATCCATTCTGTCACTCTGTGTCTCTTTATGGGTGCATTTAGGCCATTTACATTCAGTGTAATTATTGATAGGTGTGAGTTTATTGCTGTCATTGTGCAGTGCTTTTTTGTGTGGTATTGAAATTTTCTTTGTTCCTCTGACTCTCCTGTGCTGAGTTCCTTTTGTTTGTGGATTTCTTTTTCTTCTGTTTTTGTAGATTTTGTTTCTGTTGAGACTTTATGTTCTTCATTTTGACAGATAGGTTTGTTAACTTTCTTTGTGGTTACCTTGAAATTTACCCTTATCTTTCTAAGTTTGAACCAGTCTATTACTACTAGTTATAGCCTTGCCTTCCTCTCCATTAGAAAGTTTTATATCTACATCATTTATTCCCTCTTTTATTTTTCTGACATTGTTGTCATTTACAGATTAATGTCTTTGGTTCCCTGTTGTATTTCTTTTGGTTTTGGATAGTCCTTGAGAGTTCATTTCCTAGGCTGGTATCTGGCTGGTACAATCTTGCATCCTACATTCAGGCTGTGGTCTGATGTTGTTTGTCCTCAGACTGAAGGACTCCATTTAATAATTCTTTAAGTTTGGTTTGGTTTTTACATATTCACATAATTTCTGTTTATCTGGAAATATCCTAATTTCACCATCATATTTGAGTGAGAGTTTTGCAGGATATATTATTCTTGGTTGGCAATTTTTTTTCTTTCAAGGTTTTCCATGTCATCCCAGTGCCTTCTTGCCTGCATGGTTTCTGCCAAATAATCAAAGTTTAGTCTTATTGTTTCTCCTGTCTGTTACCTTTGTTTTTCTCAAGCTGCTCTCATGATTTTTTCTTTGTCTTTCATTTTAGCGAGTGTGATCATGATATGTCTTGGTAATTTTCTTTTGGTGTCTGTCATATATGGGGTTCACTGAGCTTCTTGGATGGTCAGCTTTTCATCTTTCATGACGTTAAAAAAAAAAAAAACTAGGGAAGCTAATTTCTGTCAGCAATTCTTCAATGATCCTTTCTGTTTTCTCCCTCTGTTCTGGAAATCCAATCACTCACCAAGTTTTGCTTTTGATTGTATCCCAGATAATTCTCAGGGTTTCTTCATTCTTTTTTCTGATTTTTCCTCAAATAGACTAGTATCCAAGTATTTGTCTTCAATTTCACGGATTCTGTCTTCCATCATTTTAAACCTGCTCCTCAACCCTTCTATGACCCTGTCCATTTTTGAAATCTTGTTTATCTTTTGGATTTCTAATTGTTGTTTTTGTATGATTTCTAGTTGTGAATTTATTTTGGCATTTTGTTCCTGTAGTATTTTCCTAAATTATTCCATTTTTTGGTTTGTATTTTCCATGAATTTGTCTGCCTTTCCATGAATTTGTCTATTTTTTCCTCATTCTTTTCCTCTCTTTGTTTCAGCTTTTGTGTGGCTCTGAATATTAGAATTTGAATTCCCCATCAGGTAGTTCTAGCTCCTTTTCTTATAGTGGAAAGTCGTCTGGTGTTTTATTTTGGACACCTGTTGGAACCGCCCTGAGCTATTTTTTAATTCGTTTTGATGTTGTCTGCTATCTTTGGGACTTTCAGTAGTTATTTTCTTTGTTAATTGGTTGTAGATCTGTTTGTTTAGTACTGTTATTTTGTTTTATTTGGTTTTGTCTGAGCAGGCAGGCTGTGCATGCTTTGTTGTTTGCTCGTGTGTAGTCATGATAGTTTTCACCTCCTTGTCCAATGTGTAGGTCCAGTCACTCAGCTATGTTGTAGCAGGACACATCCAGCGGGTGCTCTGTCTCCTGCTGGGAACTATGCAAAGTTGATTTCCTGTACTCCCTAGCCGCTGATCTCTGATATGGGCAGGGCGAATCCAGGCTGCATGGATCTACACTTCCTGGCTGGTGGAGCCACTGCTGCCAGCTAGGAAGCGTGGAGGTAGAGCAGCGGACAGAGGGTGAGGGGTGGGGAAGCATGTTCCACTGGTTACTGGGGGCTCTGTCTCCTGCTGGGAGCTCTGTGAAGCTGCTTTCCCATGTTTCCTGTCCACCGATCTCTGACAGAAGTCCAAGATGTTGGATCCACTCTGTGTTAACCGATAAGGAACCTCCACATGTATCTCTCCTTGCTCTCTGTCTTTGTAGGTTTCTTATTCCATTCGGTGCTTGGCTGAGTTCTTTATCTCTTCATTTGACACTTTGGGTTCCAGGAGTGACGTTTGTCTCTGTTTTACTTAGCTTTTTGGATCTGTGCTGTGCTGGGAGCTCTGTGAAGCTGCTTTCCCATGTTTCCTGTCCACCGATCTCTGACAGAAGTCCAAGATGTTGGATCCACTCTGTGTTAACCGATAAGGAACCTCCACATGTATCTCTCCTTGCTCTCTGTCTTTGTAGGTTTCTTATTCCATTCGGTGCTTGGCTGAGTTCTTTATCTCTTCATTTGACACTTTGGGTTCCAGGAGTGACGTTTGTCTCTGTTTTACTTAGCTTTTTGGATCTGTGCTGTGGAGGTATGGCGTGATTCTTCTGTCTATGGTGGGTGCATGTTGGCCAAAGTCTAAACTATTGATGGTTTTTAAATAGGGCACTAATCTTACAGGTAATATCCTTTATTTAATGTGCCAGTCTGCTATTTTGCTAAAAGGTGATCTCAGGGGATAGGCTCCTTTCTAGGTTTAAAGAGTATCTCAGGGCGATAGTCTCAGGAATTTCTCTGTTTTCTTCTGTTCTGGTTTGTCTGGGTTTATTTTTTTTTAAAATAAGAATTTGAATTCTGCTCCACATTTCTCTGTTATTCTACCTGGGACCAACTATTTTGGCCCCTTTCAGAAGGGACAATGTTGGTAGCCAGGCACCATCTAGTTTTTCTCATCTCAGGGTAGATGAGGTTGTGGGTATTTAAAGCATTTACATTTAAGATTGTTACTGAAAATGAAGTGTCTATCTCATTTATTTTGCTATTTGTTTTTTGAATGTTTTGTATCTTCCTTTTTTTTTTTTATTCTGATTTTTTCTGTTTTTATTTGTATTTGGCTGCTTTCTGGTGATGAGCCTTTTTGCTTACTCCCTTCTTCTGAATATTTCTTCTTGGTGATTTCTTTGTGTTACACATATGTTACATTACAAAACTCATGATTGCAACAATGTTCAACATATGTACAGTAGTTAACATAAAACCTTGGCATAAGTCTATTCCTGATATGCTCCTCCGTCCCCCATTTCTGATCCTGTGTCTCTATTAACATCAATATACAACCTATATTTGATTAAGTTTACTTTGTGCTTTTTTCTTGCAAACTTGATGTTGTATTGTTTGTGGGGTTTAATTACTGAGTTTATTCCCTGAAAATGTCATATGCTTCATCTTTATAATGGCCTGTGTTGTTGTGTTTTTTGGAGATCTATCTCTCTCTTATTTTTTTCCCATATATAGATACGAGTATTTATTTAGTGCTCTTACTTTTCCATTTGGAGTACTCCCCTCAGTAATACTTGCAGAGCTAGTCTGGTGGTGGCAAACTCTCAGAGCTACTGTTTGTTTGGGAATGTCTTGATTTCCCCCTCATTTTTAAATGGAGCATTGCTGGGTAAAGAATTCTTGGTTGCCAGTTGTTTTCTTTCAGTATTTTATATATCTTAGTCTATTGCCTTCTGGCCTCCAGAGTTTCTGGGGAGAAACCCTCACTGATTCTTATGAAAATCCCTCGATATGTTACATTGTGTTTTCCTCTTGCTGCTTTCAGAATTCTCTCCTTGTCTTTGATTTTCAAGAATTTTATTAAGATATTGTGTGGAGTTGGTCTTTTTGTGTCTATTTCAAAAAAAATTTTTTTTCAAAAAAATTTTTGTAGCCTTCGTTCTCTGTTCAGATCTGGGAAATTCTTGGAAAATTGTTTCTATGCCTTTATTGTTCTCATGGTGTTCTGGGATTCCAATAATCTTAGATTCCTTAAATGAATTCCACATTTCCTTTTAGGTTTGTTTGCTTTTCTTTGTTCTTTTCTCTTGTTTTCTTGTGACTGGATAAGTTCAGTTATTTTGTCTTCCAGTTCATTTATTCTGTCTTCTGTCTGTCAACTCTGTTGTTCAATGTTTCTCTTGCTTTTTTCTAATTCAGTTGCTTTATTCTTCAGTTCCAGTAGTTCTCTTTGTTAGTTTTTGTTTTTAGTTTCCTTGTTGAGTCTTTCATTTTGTTCCTCCATTTGTCTCCTTATCTCTGCTAGTTTGTTTTCTGCATGCTTTTTGCTTTCTTTAAACATATTCAGGACCATAGTCTGAAGATTATCAATTCTTTGCATTATTCTGACCTTCATAGGAGAAATATCTTCTTCTTTGTGTTTTGGTTTTGACTGTCCTTCTTTTGTGATTTTTGTGCATTTTATTAATTTTGTTGAACTTGGACCATTTTGTTATTCTTATTTTTTCTTTTACTTTAAATTTTGTATTCTGTTTTTTGTGGGATAATTTTCTCTTTGGTTGCCCTGGTGCATCAGCCATAGACCCAGCTGCCAACTGGAAGGCTGGGGTCTGTACACAAAAGCCACTCCACTGAACAAAGGTGCCACACCCCACCTCCACAGAGACTCTTAGCCCTGGGAACCCCACGGGGCTGCCACTCAGCCCTACAGGTTTGCTGTGAGTCAGAGTTGACCCAGCAGCAGCAGGCTTGGTGTCTTTTCCTGAAAACTACTAAAGGGCACTCTCATTCTCAGGGTTTTCTTAGAGCTAGTTCAAGAGTTCTGGATTTTTGATATCTGGAATTCAGTACACATGTGGGGGGGAGGGGAGTTAGTTGTTCATGGACACTGACATGAGTGGTGGAGCTTGACTTTACTGTGGCAAAGGGAGGGGGCTCTCTATGTCTTTCTCACACAGGTACCCTTACACATGTTCATCCACAGAGTCCCTCTGTGGGCCATTTTCCCTCTGCCCCACCAGTCTGAATTATTCCTCTTGCCCTGCCGCCCTTACTGTTCCTCCTGGTCCTAGTCCTCATATGTCTTGGTCCTCAGCTAGATTCAACAGCACTCTTGTGCAGCTCCATGGTCTCCCATCACCCCCTTCCAATTGTGTGGCCCACAAACTCCCACAGCTACTCTGTGCTGCCTTTTAAAAATGGGCTGCAGCTTTCTATGATTAGCTCATTTTCTGTTTCCTGTTTGGTGTTGCCCAGCCCTGTCCCCAAATGGCTGCAATGAACAAGTTCTCCCAATAATAGTGGGTAGGGTCTCCCAGCTTCTGTGCTGTGTCTACTCCCCATCTCCCTCACTTCTTGACTTGCTGTCATTCTCCAATACCTCAGCTGCCATCCAGAGTCCTGGGATCTCAGTCTGCTTGTTTATATTTATTGTTCAGTGGGTTATTTGCTTGGGAACTAAATGGGAGCCTCCACTCACTTCATCATCTTGCTCTGCCTCCTCATGGCAGTGGATCCTAAACCACTAGACCTGACACCTGTCTCAGTTGGAAGTGTTTTGTGATGATCCATTTACTACACTGAACTAAAGTTCATAGATAATGTTGTTGTTTTTAGTTGTCATAGTTTTTTTAGTGTTGGCTGTAACTCATGGAGACCTTATGTATAACAAATAAAATATCACCCAGTCCTGCACCACCTTTATAATATTGACACCATTGTTGTGGCTGTTGTGCAAACCATCACTTTGAGAATTTCCGTCATTTTTGCTGACACAATACTTTACCAAACATGATGTCCTTTTTTATCCATTCATCTTTCCTAATGACTTGTCCAAAGTAAGCAGGAAGTCTCATCATACTTGCTTCTAAGAAATATTCTGATTGTATTTCTACTAAGACTAATCTGTTTGTTCTGGCAGTACTTGGTATATTCAATATTCTTTGCCAATGCCACAATTCAAACACATCAATTCTTCTTCTGTCTTAATTTTTCATTGTCTAACTTTTGCATACAGATGAGGTGAAAGAAAATACCAGGGTTTGAATCAGGCACATCTTAGTCATCAAATCAATGTCTTTGCTTTTCTTAATACTTCGTTTGATGTTCTTCATCCTACTTTGGTAAGCAGCATCTGGGATCTACTTGGCCACTGTGAGTGGCCATCTGAGATATTCCACTGGTCCCATTCCATCTGGAGCAAGGGAAAATGAAGAAACCAAAGACACAAGGAAAAGATTAGTCCAAAGGACTAATTGACCACAACTACTACAGCCTCCACCAGACTGAGTACAGCACAACTAGATGGTGGCTGGCTTCCACCACCAACTGCTAAGAGATGGATCACAATAAAGGGTCCCAGACAGAGCTGGAGAAGACTGTAGAATAAAATTCATACTCACAAAAAAAGACCAGTCTTATTGGTCTAACAGAGACTGGAGAAATCCTGAGAGTATGGCCCCTGGACACCCTTTTAACTCAGTCCTGAAGTCACTCCCAAGGTTCACTCTTCAGCCAAAGATTAGATGGGCTCATTAGAAAACAAACAAACAAAAAAAAGACTAAATGGGCACACCAGTCCAGGGGCAAGGACAAGAAGGCAAAAAGGGACAGGAAAGCTGGTAATGGGGAGGGTGTTGACATGTCTTGGGGTTGGCAACCTATGTCACAAAACAGTATGTGTGTTAATTGTTTGATGAGAAACCAATTTGCTCTGTAAACCTTCATGTAAAGTACAATAAAAAAAAATAAACAAATAAACAGGAATGATACTTCAAAACTGGAGTAAACTAGTAGGAATGAACAGTACAACTGGAATAACTAAAAAAACTGATGCCAAGTATTTCTGCTCATAAATTCACTACCATTCTGTGATATTAAGTGAATAGAACTAGATTACTTTAAAGACAATAGAATTAAATGAAGAGTAACTAGTCTTAAGGTTGCTATATGACATAAATGGTGTGATATAGAATATCGATAATGAAAACAAAATACAGTTCAAAGATTTCAGCTGTTTTCATAAAGAGAGTATACAGGCTCGGTCTGGAAGTCTTGGGAAATGTAAGCAGTCTCCTCAGGTGCTGTCTTAAAAAAAAATGCCGTTTGATCTTTTGGCTGCTGCTTCCATGGGAATCGATCTTTGAAGAAAATCTTCAATTTTCTATTTATCAAGATGCTTGTTGATACATTTGTAAGGATTTTTGTCTTCCTTACATTTGGGTGTAATCCATACTGAAGGCTATAGTCTTTGACTTTCATCAGCAAGTGCTTCAAGTTGTCTTCATTTTTGGCAAACAAGCTTGTGTCACCTGCATATCACAGATTGTTAATGAGTCTTCCTCCAATCCTGAAGCTCTATTCTACTTTGTATAGTCTGACTTCTTAGATTGTTTGTTCAGCATACAGTTTGAATAAGTAAAGTGAAAGGATGCAACCCTGCTGCATACCTTGCCAAAAAAAACAAAGCCGCTGCTGTCGAGTCAATTCCAACTCAAAGCGGCCTTATAGGAAAGAGCAGAACTGCCTCATAGGGTTTCCGAGGAGTACCTGGTGGATTCAAACTGCCTACCTTTTGGTTAGCAGCCAAGCTCTTAACCACTACACCACCAGGGATAGTATCCCCTTTCTCTGTTCAAATGGCTACCTCTTGATTAATATACGTATTCCACAAGAGCACATAAAGTATTCTGTAAGTCTCATTCTTCCTAACTTTATACATAATTCATTACGATCTGTGCTGTCAAATGCCTTCTTGTAGTTGATAAAACACAAGTAAACATCTTTATGGTATTCTCTGTTTTCAGCTGAGATCCATCTGACATCAGCCATGATATCTCTCATTGCATGTCCTCCTCTGAATCTGGCTTGAACTTCTGGAAGCTCCCTGTCAATTCTTTTGAGTCATCTACAAGATTTTGCTGTTGTTGTTGATAGGTGTCATCAAGTCAGTTCTGACTCATAGTGACCCTATGTGCAACAGAACAAAACACTACCTGGTCCTGCACCGTTGTCACAATTGTTGTTATGCTTCAGCCCATTGTTGCAGGCACTATGTCAGTCCATCTCTTTGAGGGTCTTCCTCTCTTTCACTGATCCTCTACTTTACCAAGCACCATGTCCTTCTCCAGGGACCGGTCCCTCTGATAACATGTCCAAAGTACATGACATGAAGTCTTGCCATCCTTTTTTCTAAGGAGCATTCTGGCTGTACTTCTTCCAAAACAGATTTGTTCATTCTTCTGGCAATCCATGGTATATTCAATATTCTTCTCCAACACCATAATTCAAAGGTGTTATTTCTTCTTTGGTCTTCCTCAATCATTGTCCAGATTTTACATGCATATGAGGCAATTGAAAATATCATGGATGGTTCAGGCACATCTTAGTCCTCAAGGTGACACCCTTGCCTTTTAATAAAGAGGTCTTTTACAGCAGATTTACCTAATGCAATATATCCTTTGCTTTCTTTCTTTTTTTTAGTAAAGCAAAAAGAAATGTTTTATTTGGCATATATTCAAAAAGGCAAAAATGGGAAGCGGACAAGCATGCTGCCAGAGCTAATGTCTGCCCAAAACCAAGGAATATTACAGAATAAGTAAAAGTGGTAAAACGAACAAGCATGCTGCCACAGCCATGTCTGTCAGAATCTCAGGAAGTGTTACAGAACAGGCAAGAGTGGGAAAACAGACAAGCATGCTGCCACAGCCATGTCTGCCAGAATCCAAGAAAGTATTACAGAATAGGCAAGAGTGGGAAAATGGACAAGGATCTTGCTAGAGCCATGTCTGCCCAAGTCCAAGGAATATTACAGAATAACCAAAAATGCATGAGCATGCTGCTAGAGCCATGTCTGTCTGAGCCTAAGGAACGGTACAGAATCATCAGCATATATTAATATCACAAATGGGCAAAACCATTGAAAGCTTCACCTTTTCACACTTTGGCTAGAAACCCTGGTCCTACATTTTGAATTGTCTTTCTTAACAATCATTGGTACAGGTTTCAGTAATGACAGTCAGGAGGGTCTTCATTGGTCCAACAAATCTTACTATTCACTAAAGACTAATAAAAAAATATAAGACTGGGAAGTATGTGGGTCTTCTGTGATGTTTTATGATTTGTTTATATGAAAGATTCCTTAAAATATGATTTTCAAGATTGTGCTAGCTATTGTCTTTATACTTCGGGGCCCTGATCATGTGTCCTTGTGAGCTCTTGTGAGTCCAGCTCCAGCTGGGTTATATTTTTGGACAGGGAATAATGGCTCCGATATTATCACCTAACTCATTCCCTCCTATTGATCAGGGATTGGAGATGACACATCAATGAGCAATACCTGGACTTAGTCGAGCCCCTAGAAGGAGGCCACGGCAGCCTCCATACTTTGATTTCTTGGCTGCTTCTTCTATTGGCATTCATTGTGGATCCAAGTACAATGAAATTCTTGACAACTTCAACATTTTCTCTGTCATGATGTTGCTTACTGGTCCAGTTGTGAGAATTTTGTTTTCTTTATGTTGAGTTGCAATCCATACTGAAGGCTATAGTCTTTGCTCTTGATCATTAAGGGCTTCAAGTCTTCTTCACTTTCAACAAGCAAGGTTGTATCACCTGCATATCACAGGTTGTTAATAAGTATTCCACCAATCCTCATACCATGTTCTTCTTCATGTAGTCCAACTTCTTGGATTATTTATTCAGCATACAGGTTGAATAAGTATGGCGAAAAGATATAACTCTGCCACACATCTTTCCTGATTTTAAATAACACAGTATTCCTTTGTTCTGTTTGAAAGACTGCCTCTTCCTCATGAGCACAATTAAGTGTTTTGGAATTTTCATTCTTCACAATGTTATCCCTAATTGGTTATGATCCACAGAGCTGAATGCCTTTGCATAGTCAATAGAACACATGTAAACATCTTTCTGGTATTCTCCGCTTTCAGTCAAGATCCATCTGACATCAGCAATGATATCCCTGGTTCCACATCCTCTGACTGAATCCAGCTTGAATGTCTGGCAGTTCCCTGTAATGTATTGCTCCAATTGCTTTTAAATGATCTTCAGCAAAATTTTACTTGTGTGTGATATTAATGATATTGTTGGATAATTTCCATATTCTGTTAGATCACTTTTCTTTGGAATTGGCACAAATATGGATCTCTTCCAGTTGGCTGGCCAGGTAGCGATCTTCCAAATTCCTTCGTGTAGATGAGTGAGCACTTCCAGGCTGCATCCGTTTGTTGAAACATATCAATTGGTATTCAGTCAATTCCTAGAGCCTTGTTTTTGCTAATGCCTGCAGTGCAACTTGGACATCTTCCTTCAGTATCTTCAGTTCTTGATAATATGCTGCCTCCTGAAATGGTTGAACATTGACCAATTCTTTTTGGTACAGTGTCTCTGTGTATTCTTTCCATCTTCTTTTGATGCTTCTTTCATCGTTCAATATTTTCCACTTAGAAACCTTCAATATTGCAACTCAAGACTTGAATTTTTTTCTTCAGTTCTTTCAGCTTAGAAATGCCAAAAACATGTTCTTCCTTTTTGGTTTTCTAACTCCAGGTCTTTACATTTATTATAATACTTTACTTTGTCTTCCCAAGCTGTTCTTTGAAATCTTCTGTTCATCTCTTTTACTTCATCATTTCTTCCATTTGTCTTAGCTACTCTATGCTCAAGAGCAAGTTTCAGAGTCTCTCCTGTCATCCATTTCGAACTTTTCCTCCTCTCCTGTATTTTTAATGACCTTTTGCTTCTTCATGTATGTTGTCCTTGATGTCATTCCACTGGTCTGGCGTTTTGTCATTAGTGTTCTTTGTGTCAAATCTATTTTTGAAAAGGTCTCTAAATTCAGCTAGGTTGTACTTTGACTTTCATGGACTTGCTGTAATTTTCTGCAGCTTCAACTTGAACTTGCTTGTGAGCAATTGGTGATCTGTTCCACAATCAGCCCCTGGCCTTGTTCTGATTGATGATGTTGAGCGTTTCCACCATCTCTTTCCACAGATGTAGTTGATTTGATTCCTGTGTATTCCATCTGTGAGGTACACGTGAATAGTCACTGTTTATGTTGTTGAGAAAAGGTATCTACAGTGAAGAAGTCATCGGTCTTGCAAAATTCTATCATGTGATCTTTGGCATTGTTTCTCTCACCAAGGCCTTATTTTCCAACTACTGGCTCTTCTTCATTTCCAACTTTTGCATTCCAATCACCAGTAATTATCAATGCATCTTGATTGTATGTTTGATCAATTTCAGACTGCATAAGTTGGTAAAAATCTTCAATTTCTTCATTTTTGGCATTAGCGCTTGGTGTAAATTTGAATAAACCATATTTCTTTCAGTTTATTGTACTGTGGTAGCTTGTGTGTTGCTATGATGCTGGAAGCTATGCCACCTATACCAAATATTGGCAGGGTCACGCATGGTGGACAGGTTTCAGTGGAGCTTTGAACTTAAAACAGACTAGAAAGAATGACCTGGCAGTCTACCTCTGAATAAATTGGCCAGTGAAAACTTTGTGAATAGCAGCAGAACATTGTTTGGTATACTGCTAAAAGATGAACCCTTCAGGTTGGAAGGCACTCAGAATACTCCTGAGGAAATGCTGCCCCATCAAGTAGAGTCGGCCTTGATGACATGAATGGAGTCAAGCTTTTGGAACCTACATTGGCTGATGTGGCACAGCTCAAAAGGAGAAGAAACAGCTGCAAACATCCATTAATAATAGGCACATGGAATGTAAGAAGCATGAAATGTAGGAAAATTGTTGTTGTTAGGTGCTGTCGGGTCAGTTCTGACTCATAACAACCCTATGTTCAACAGAACAAAACACTGCCCAGTCCTATACCATACTCACAATCATTGTTATGCTTGAGCCAATTGTTAGGAAAATTGGAAGTCACCAGAAATGAAATGGAACACATAAGGATTGATATCCTGAGCTGAAATGCACTGGTATTGGCCATTTTGAATTGAACACTCATATGGTCTACTATTTTTTTTTTTCCTATGGTCTATTATACTGGGAATGACAAATTGAAGAGGAATGGCATTGCATTCATTATCAAAAAGAGCATTTGAATACCTATCCTGAAGTACAATGCTATCAGTGATAGGATAATATTCATATGCCTACAAGGAAGACCTGTTAATATGACTGTTATTCAATTTTTCCAAAATTTTGCTAACCTGTGATATTAATGATATTGTTTGATAATTTCCACATTGCATTTTATCTTCTTTCTTTGAAATGGGCGCAGGTACAGGTTGAATATGTTCCAGTTCTTGGCCAGACACTGATATTCCAAATTTTTTAACATAGATAAGTGAGCACTTGCAACATTGGATCCATTTGTTGAAACATCTTAATTGGTATTCTTTCAATTTCTAGAACCTTGGTTTTTTTGTCAGTGCCTTCAGTGCAGCTCAAACTTCTTCCTTCAATATCAGCAGTTCTTGATCATATGCTACCTCCTGAAATGGTTGAATGTTGACCAATTCTTTTTGGTATGGTAACTGTGTTTTCCTTCCATTTTGTTTTGATGCCTCCTGCATCATTCAATTTTTTGCTTGGAGAATCCTTCAGTATTGCAACTTGAGGCTTTAACTTTCTCTTCAGTTCATTCAGCTTGTGAAATCTCAACAGAGTTTTTCCCTTTCGGTTTTCTAGTAGCAGGTCTTTGAACATTCCATTATACTACTTTATCTTGTCTTCTCGAGTTGCCTTTTGAAATCTTCTGTTCAGCTTTCACTTAATTTTTTCTCTTCACTTTAGCTACTTACTCTGTGCCTAAGAGCAAGTTTCAGAGTCTCTTTTGACATCCATTTTGGTCTTTTTCTTCTTTCCTGTCTTTTTAATGACCTTTCACTTTCTTCATGTCTGATGTTCTTGATGACTTCACACAACTCTGCTGTTCTTTAGTCATTATTGTTAAGTGTGTCAAATCTATTCTTGAGATAAGTAACTAAGGTCACGTGAAATGTATTCAAGGTCATACTTTGGCTCTCGTAGGTTTGCTTTGATTTTATAGATAATATTACTACCTTCTATAACTATCTCCCACTTGCCAAAAAAAATAATAATTATACATCTATCTTAAAATTTATGTAAATTTCAAATAGAATTTGAAAGCAAAGTTTGATTTTACCGATTCATTTGTAAGATTCAGAAAATACTTTTAAATTTGAGAAATCAAAAAGTAAATTGGGAAGAGAGAATAGTACAGTGGTTAAGAACATGGGCTCTGGGATTAGACTGCTGGGATATGAATCCTAACTCCATCATTTGATAGCTGGGTGACCTTGGGCAAGTTACTTAACCTCTCCGTGACTCAATTTTCTGTTCTACCTATTCAATAAAGCTGTAGTACGAATTAAATTTTAAAAATTTATGTGCGAACACAGTGCCAAGCAAATAGTGAGTTTTAATTTATGTTTTTAAGAAAGTAAATCATATCTTCTTATGTTCTGGCACAGCGTTCAGAAGCTTTCTCTCCAAAGGGCCAGATAGTAAATGTTTTAGGCTGTGTGGGCCATACACAATCTCTGTCACACTTTGTTTTTCATTTACAACCCTTTACAAATGTAAAACCCATTCTTACTTTGTAGGCCTTAGTGTGCCAACTGCATTCTAGCTCAAGACCACAGGTAGGTTAACATGTAGCACTAAGAACAGTTTCACCTTTGTGCCTCTTTTGTTGTTTTTAAAATTGTAAAACATTTAAAGATGGAGGAATATACAGAGTGTAATATCATACCCAGGTACCCTTCACCCAACATACATCATGGTATGCGTGCATACTTCAGCTTCTCTCTTCCCTCAACCACACATAGCAACGTTCCTGTGTATCCTCCTCACCACATCAGTTAATCAGAATCAGTTAACTTTTCTCTTTGGGCTCAAGGTTAAACTGCAGTTCAAGGACTTCCGTGTAGTCAGGTGTGGTCATGTGACCAAGCTGAGGCCACTGGACTCTGGTGGAAGTGATAGTGTCACTTCTTTGCCTAAGTAATGACAAAGTGGACTTGCCTTCCCACAGCTTGTTCTCCCATCCACCTCCTGAAGAGAGAGGAATGAAAGAACTCAAGATGGAGTCAGTAGGTCCTTGAATGACCATGGGAATGAGGAATGCCCATATTGGGCTGTGATTTAAACCGTAATAAATAAACATTTATTACATCAAAACCATTACAATACAGGGTTTTTCTGTTGGGAACTAGTGTTATATTAATTTCAACCTGATCCATGGTTTCATAATTTTACTAAACCTGTACCCATATGTAAAATACAATACTACTTTTTTTTCAACCTTTTGAGTAAATGGTTAAAAAAAAAATGGTACATAGCATTCCACAACTTGCTTTTTTAACTCAACAGTGTATTTTTGAGATCTATCTACCTTGTAAGTATTCACTTTATCAATGTTAATTTTTTTATTTAAAAAAGCTATCTTAGTCCCATGAAGTATTTTTAAAATGTTTTAATTAATATAAAAAATGATAATTGGTTTGAATCTCCAAGAGATTTTAAATTGTCAGCTAGCATATAATTAATCCATAGCAAGTATGTGATAGGAGCCTGCATGGCTCAATGCTTAAGCACTGGACTGCTAACACAAAGATTGGTGGTTTGAACCCACCAGACACTCCATGGTAGAAAAGATCTGGAGATCTGTTCCTGTAAAGAATATAGCCTAGGAAAACCTATGGGGCAGTTCTACTCTGTCATATAGGGTTACTATGAGTCAGAATTGACTTGATAGCACAAAGCAACAAACAATTGATATGTGATACATATTGGTAAGGTAAACAAACAACCCTTTGCCATCGAGTCGATTCCGACTCATAGCGACCCTACAGGACAGAGTAGAACTTCCCCATAGGGTTTGCAAGGAGTGCTTGGTGGATTCGAACTTCCAACCTTTTGGTTAGCAGCCATAACTCTTAACCACTATGCAATAAGATTTTCCATTGGTAAGGTAGTGAATGTTTTATGCTACAATATTACATATTTTCTTTTCTATACTTTCACAAAACAACCCTGAGAGTTAGAGTAGAGTGGCATTATGATTTCTAGTGTGACAATGAGGAACTGGGTAGATAGACATGAAGGGCACAGCCTTTGGAGTCAGAGGCCTGGATTCAAATCTCACACACTTCTAGTTGTGTGGTTATGGGTACATTACTTGACTTCACTGTCCCCAGTTACTTTCTTTCTGAAATGGGAATAAAATTGTACCTGTACCCCTGGGTTACAGTAAGGATAAAATGAGCTATTGCAGATAATGCGCTTAGCCCAGTGCAGGCACATAGTTAACATTCAGTAAATCCTGACTGCTATAGTAGCTCTTGGAAACCCTGGTGTCATAGTGGTTAAGAGCTACGGCTGCTCACCAAAAGGTTGGCAGTTCAAATCCACCAGCAGCTCCTTGGAAACTCTATGGGGCAGTTTTACTCTGTCCTTTAGGGCTACTATAAGTTGGAATTGACTCTACAGCAAGGGATTTTGTTTTATAATAGTCAAAAGCTGACTATATCATATGTCATTAATGTAAAGCTACAACTCTGAGCACAACAAGCTCGTTGCTTTTTAGCCTGGTTGGTATTTTCTGAGTCTTTCCATCATGTCTTTTCATTGTTCACTCACTATGTATCCGCTGGGACTTGTTAGTTGCTGTTGAGCCATAGAGACCTACGTACAACAGAATGAAACATTGCCCAGTCCTACTCCATCTCAATCTTTGATATGTCTGAGACCATTGTTGAGACTATTGTGCCTAGCCATCTTATTGAGGATTTTGCTCCATTTCACTGATCTTCTATTTTACCAAACATGATGTCCATTACTAACAATTGGTCTTTCCTGATGGTGTGTCCAAAGTAAGCAAGACAAAGTCTCACCATACTCACTCCTAAGTAGCATTCTGGTTGTATTTCTTCTAAGACTAATTCATTTTTTCTTCTGGCAGGCATTCTATGGTATGTTCAATATTCTTTGCCAACACCACAATTCAAACGCATAAATTCTTCTTCTGTCTTCTTTTTTCATTGTCTAGCCTGTGCATGCATATAAGGCAATGAAAACACCATGGCTTGGATCAGGTACTTCTTAGTCATCGGAGCAACACTTTTGCTTTTTAGTTTAGAATTTTAAAGAGGTCTTTTTCAGCAGATTTTCCTGATACAATACATTGTTTGATTTCTTGATTGAACCTTCAGTGGGTGTTGGTTGTTGATCCAAGTGAAATCCTCGATAACTTTAAGGATTTTCTTTCCATTTATCAAGATGTTGTTTATCCAGGACCCATACCTCACACCATGCACAAAAACTAACTCCAAGTGGATCAAAGACCTAAACATAAAGACTAAAATGATAAAGATCATGGAAGAAAAAATAGGGACAACCTTAGGAGCTCTAATACAAGGCATAAACAGAATACAAAACATTACCAAAAATGATGAAGAGAAACCAGATAACTGGGAGCTCCTAAAAATCAAACACCTATGCTCATCTAAAGACTTCACCAAAAGAATAAAAAGACCACCTACAGACTGGGAAAGAATTTTCAGCTATGACATCTCCGACCAGTGCCTGATCTTTAAAATCTATATGATTCTGTTAAAACTCAACCACAAAAAGACAAACAACCCAATCAAGAAGTGGGCAAAGGATATGAACACGCCCTTCACTAAAGAAGATATTCAGGCAGCTAACAGATACATGAGAAAATGCTCTCGATCATTAGCCTTTAGAGAAATGCAAATTAAAACCACGATGAGATTCCATCTCACTCCAACAAGGCTGGCATTAATCCAAAAAACACAAAATAATAAATGTTGGAGAGGCTGCGGAGAGATTGGAACTCTTATACACTGCTGGTGGGAATGTAAAATGGTACAACCACTTTGGAAATCTATCTGGCGTTTTCTTAAAAAGTTAGAAATAGAACTACCATACAACCCAGAAATCCCACTCCTCGGAATATACCCTAGAGAAATAAGAGCCTTCACACGAACAGATGTATGCACACCCATGTTTATTGCAGCTCTGTTTACAATAGCAAAAAGCTGGAGGCAATCAAGGTGTCCATCAATGGATGAATGGTTAAATAAATTGTGGTATATTCACACAATGGAATACTACGCATCGATAAAGAACAGTGACAAATCTGTGAAACATTTCATAACATGGAGGAACCTGGAAGGCATTATGCTGAGTGAAATTAGAATGTTTTCATAATAGTTGCAAAAGGACAAATATTTCATAAGACCACTATTATAAGATCTTGAGAAATAGTATAAACTGAGAAGAACACATACTTTTGTGGTTACGAGGGGGGGAGGGAGGGAGGGTGGGAGAGGGTTATTTACTGTTTAGTTAGTAGATAAGAACTACTTTAGGTAAAGGGAAGGACAATACTCAATACACGGAAGGTCAGCTCAACTGGACTGAACCAAAAGCAAAGAAGTTTCCAGGATAAACTGAATGCTTCAAAGGTCAGTGGAGCAAGGGCAGGGGTTTGGGGACTATGGCTTAAGGGGACTTCTAAGTCAATTGGCAAAATAATTCTATTATGAAAACATTCTGCATCCCACTTTGAAATGAGGCATCTGGGGTCTTAAATGCTAACAAGCGGCCATCTAAGATGCATCAATTTGTCTCAACCCACCTGGAGCAAAGGAGAATGAAGAACTCCAAGGTCACATGATAACTATGAGCCCAAGAGACAGAAAGGATCACATGAACCAGAGACTTACATCATCCTGAGACAAAAAGAACTAGATGGTGTCCGGGCACAACTGATGACTGCCCTGACAGGGAGCACAACGGAGAACCCCTGAGGGAGCAGGAGATCAGTGGGATAAAAAGACCCCAAATTCTCATAAAAAGACCAGACTTATTGGTCTGACTGAGACTAGTAGAATCCCAGCAGTCATGGTCCCCAAACCTTCTGTTGGCCCAGGACAGGAACCATTCCCGAAGACAACTCATCAGACATGGAAGGGACTGGACAATGGGCTGGAGAGAGATGCTTATGAAGAGTGAGCTACTTGTATCAGGTGGACACTTGAGACTGTGTTGGCATCTCCTGTCTGGAGGGGAAATGGGAGGGTAGAGAGCATTAGAAACTGGCAAAATTGTCATGAAAGGAGAGACTGGAAGGGCTGACTCATTAGGGGGAGAGTAAGTGGGAGTATGGAGTAAGGTGTATATAAGCTTATATGTGACAGAATGACTTGATTTGTAAACGTTCACTTAAAGCTCAATAAAAATTATTAAAAAAAAAGATGTTGTTTATCAATATAGTTGTGAGGATTTTCATCTTCTTCAGGTGTAATTGTTGCTGAAGACTGTGGTCTTTGACCTTCATCAATAAGTGCTTCAAATAATCTTCATTTTCAGCAAGAAAAGTTGTGTCATCTGTATATCGTGGGTTGTTAATGAATCTTCCTGATGCCACATTCTTCTTGGGTTATTCATTCAGCATACAGGTTGAATAAGGTGAAAGGACACACTTTTCCAATCCTGAACCATGCAGCATTCCCTTGGTGTGTTTGATCCATGTACAAATTTCACATAAGCACAATTAAGTGTTCTAGAATTCCCATCCTTCATAATGTTATTCATAATTTGTGATGATCTACACGGTCAAATGCCTTCACATAGTTGATAAAAACACAGGTAAACAACTCTCCGGTATTCTCTGCTTTTAGCCAATGTCTATCAGACTTCAGCAATGATACTCCTCATTCCGTGTCCCCTTCTGAATCCAGATTGAACTTCTGGAAGTATCCTGTCAATGTGCAGCCACCATCGTTTTTAATTACCTTCAGCAAAATTTTGCTAGCATGTGATATTGATGTTGTTTGGTAATTCCCACATTCCATTTGACTACCTTTCCTTGGGATAGGCAGAAATACGGATCTCTTACAGTTTGTTGGCCAGGTAGCTGTCTTCCAAATTTCTTGACATAGACAAGTGAGAACTTCCAGCACTGCATCTGTTTGTTGAAGCATCTCAATTGGTATTCTGTCAATTCCTAGAGCCTTTTTTTTTTTTTTTGGTCAGTGCTTTCAGTGCAGATTGAACATTTTCCTTCATTACCAGTGGTTCTGAATCATATGCTACCTCCTGAAATTATTGAGTGATGCCACATCGGCTAGTGAAATTCCTAAAGGCTTTACTCCATCCATGTCTACCGTTAAGAGGCAGCTTTTCTCCAGTCCTATTTTCAGTGCCTTCCAACCTGAGAGGCTCATTGTCCAGCACTGTATTAGACAATGTTCTGTTCTTATCCATAAGGCTTTCACTGACTAATTTTCAGAAGTAGATCATCAGGCCTTTCTTCCTAATCCTTCTTAGTCTGTAAGCTCTACTGAAACCTGTCCACCGTAGGTGACCCTGCTAGGATCTGAAATACTGTTGACACAGCTTCCACCAACTCATACTACCACAATACAGTAAACTGACAGGTGGTAGACTGGGACTTATTAGCAGTCACTAACTATTGTTGGGTTTGATTTTTCAATTGTGAAGAAAAATTTTAAAAGTCTGAGCATTCAGTCAATTTGCTAATTTTTTTTTCCTAGTGAATAAGAGAAAAGTCTCCTTTAGTTAATGTTACCAGCTGTGCCATTGGGCCCAACTCCCCAGGCTTCACTGCTGTCCTGCCTCAACCATACATTTTGTTTCTCCTTTGGAGAGTCTTCGTCTACTTAACTCAAACTTTTAGTACAAATTCCTTGCACACAGTCATTTTTCTTTGTTAGAGATGAACATATCCCACCTCTTTTCATCTCCCAGCTTAAATCTCTGATGGTGCTTGTCTTAGTTATTTAGTGCTGCTACAACAAGAGTACCTCAGATGAGTGGCTTTAACAAACAGAAATTTATTTTCTCACAGATTAGTAGGCTAGAAGTTCAAATTTAGAGCGCCAGCTCAAGGAGAAGGCTTTCTCTGTCAGCTCTGGAGGAAGGCCCTTGTCTCTTCAGCTTCTGCTTCCTGGTTCCTTGGAGATCTCTATGTGTCTTGGCATCTATCTTACCCCATCTCTTCTCTACTTGCTTGTTTAATCTCTCTTTTATCTCAAAAGATATTGGTTTAAGATATACCCTATACTAACCTTGCCTTATTACCATAACAAAGACAACCCATTCCCAAATGGGATTATAATCACAGGCATACCAAAACAAAAAAAACCAAACCCGTTGCCTTCGAGTCAATTCCAAGTCATAGCAACCCTATAGGACAGAGTAGAACTGCCCCATAGAGTTTCCAGGGAAAGCCTGGTAGATTCACACTGCAGACCTTTTGGTTGCTTATGTCCACAGTGAATATGTTGATTCCCAATGTGAAAGAATGACCTCTTATCTAAGCTAAGAAAACTAAATAAGCTAAGAGAATTGTGGAATTTAGAAGTTGAAAATGCCCTCAGGTTCATACAATAAAATGTCATCCCAATGATCTTATTAGTCATACTTTTACTTTGTTGTTTTTTGACTACGAGCCAGCCACTTTAAACCCCTTAAAACCTGTTGCAGTCGAGTCAGTTCTGAGTCATAGCAACGCTATATGACAGAGAACTACCCCACAGGGTTTCCAAGGCTGTAATCTTTACGGAGGAAACCCTGGTGGGGTAATGGTTAAATGCTACGTCTGCTAACCAAGACGTCGGCAGTTCAAATCTGCCAGGCACTCCTTGGAAACTCTATGGGGCAATTCTACTCTGTCCTCTAGGGTCGCCATGAGTCGGAATCGACTCTAGGGCAGTGGGTGGTGGTTAATCTTTACAGAAGCAGATTGCCACATCTTTCTCCTGAGGAGAAGCTGGTGGGTTCAAACTGCCAAATTTTGGTTAGCAGCTGAGCGCTTAATCACTGCACCACCAGGGCTCCTTCCAGCCACTTTATGTGCAGTATATTAACAACTTTTCAGGGTAGGTGCTATTCTCTGGTACATATGAGGAAACAGATTTAGTAAAGACAACTTGTCTGCCCAAGTACCTGACAGGTAGATAGCAGAATCGGTAGTTTGAACTCTGACTTTTCATATGTGGTCCCTTTCTTCTGAAACACTCACACATGAAGACAACCCTGGCTCAGGACATTTGCCATTGTTTGTTCTTTTGCCCACTTGCTGATCTCTTTTCCACCCTCAGTCACATACCTACTTGTTTTTGACCTTTATGCACATAGATGAAATATGTGTCTGTATCCATAGAGAAAAAATTACGTTAAAAATTCCATTCTTTTATCAAAATATAGAAGATCGAAGGGGGAAAAACATTGTACAAGGAATTGATGATACCTTTGGAGGAAGGGCTGGGTTCAGAGAGAGAAAATCTCATTTGCTTTACTAATTTCTGGTCATTATCATCGTGAATTCTCGTGGGTTACAGTTGTAAATAGGACCGCTTCTACAGGAAGAGAAAAGAGGCAAGGAAAAACAGAGAGCAAGGGTCTCAGCAGAGCTGAGGGAGTCTAAGCACAAGGGAGGGTCCTCTGTCAACAGGCACTGGGGGAGTGAGGCCCTCCTCCGTGCCCAGTCCTTCCCGTTTCTGCTCACAGACAGGGCCTTCCCCAGAGAGCATTCGGCTTCATTTTTTAAAGGCCCAACAGCATTGGCAAAGTAGTCTAGTTGATCTCCCTATGTGCTGTGCGAAATTCCACCCATTTGAAATGCTAAACCTGTACTTCCTTCATTTCGTATTGCAGGAGCTGAGCTAAAAGCTCTACACTAAAAGGAGGCTTTCTTTCTGTCCTCTTCAGCTTCCTCAACTCTGTGCCTTCCACACCAAGCCAAATCTAAGATCCAAGAGATAGTATTGGGTTTAAGGGTATTGGGTTGCATGAAAATAGGGCACCACATTTAGAGGCTCTCCCTCTGAAGAGGCCATTTGAAAGGCAGCTTAAAGACAGAAGTTAACTGGTGGACCTATTCTGTCCTATAGGGTCACTATGAGTTGGAATCGACTTTACGGCACTGGGCTTGGCCTAAGGGAGTTGACCTGAACTGTGGATTAACTGTCTACCGTGATGAGAATGGGAAAAGACTGTATAGCTATGTATGTTCAGGTATCGGGTCAAAAGGAAAATAAGTGAAGGAAAATGGGAGACTTTTAAAAGATATTTCTTTTTCCCTGTGGACTTAGGGGGAACTCTGGTCAGCAAAGGATGCATCCTCCGCCTCCTCCTTACACCCCTGGAGATCAGTTTCCAGCCTTTCCTGGGCAGAAAAGGGAAGAGCCTTGGATTTAATGCGCTTTTCCTACACAGTCTTATCTTTCAAAAGGTATTGAAACTGAGAAATCTTTCATTTCCCATTTTCATATATGTAGGTGACTTTGCTGTCTTAAAATCACCTTATGGTATCTTATTAAAAATATAATAGAGCCAAATAAGTATAACAAAACTACATGTATTATTCATTAAATAATGAGAAATAAAAATGTAGAAGCTTTTATCATCATATTCCCATCATATCAGTTTTTTTAATCAAATTTATTAAGAAATTATTTCTGTATAAAAGCTGAATCCATTTAAAGAGCATGATTCTGTGAGTTTTAACAGCTGTATACACCTAAGAAACCACCGCCACAATGTCGAGAGAGAACGCAGCCAGGACTCCAAAACACGGTTCGTGACTCCAGAACGCAGCCCCTCTGCAGTCCACCCCCAATCACAGCCAACCACTCATCTGCTTTCAACGCCATTTTTTAATGTTTTATGTGTGTGTGTATGTGGTGAAGGGGGGGTGAAATATATATAAGAAAACATTTGCCATTTCAACCATTTTTTGTGTGCAATTCAATGACCTTAATTACATTTCCACTGCTGTGCAACCATCACCACTATTTGTTTCCAAAATTTTTCATCAGCCCTAACAGAAACTCAGGGCCCCTCGAGCAATATGTCCCCCCGACACCTGTCTCTGATAACCACTAATAAGCTTCAGTCTCCATGCATTTGCCTATTCTAGATATTCGACATAAGGGGGATCATGCAATGTTTGTTCTTTTGTATCTAAGTTATTTCACCCAGCATATTTTCAAGATTCACACATATAGTACATGGCATGTATCAGAACTTCATTTCTCTTTATGGCTGAATAATATCCCATTGTACGTATAGTCCACATTTTATCCTTTCATCTGTTGATGGATACTTGGGTTGGTTCCACCTTTTGTCTATTTTGAGTGATGGTGCAATAAACATTGATGTGCAAGTGTCTTAGTCATCCAGTGCTGCCATAACAGAAATACCACAAGTGGATGGCCTTAACAGAGAGAGATTTATTCTCTCACAGGCTACAAGTCCAAATTCAGGGCTTTAGCTCCAGGGGAAGTCTTTCTCTTCTCTGTTCACTCTGGTGGAAGGTCCTTGTCATCAATCTTCCCCTGGACTAGAAGCTTCCATGAGCAAAACTCTGGTCCAAAGGATGCACTCTGTTCCCTGCGCTGCTTTTTTGGTGGTATGAGGTTCCCCTGTCACTCTGCTCGCTCCTCTCTTTTAATCTCAAAAGAGATTGGCTTAAGATACAATCTAATCTTGTAGATCTTATCAATATAACGGCCACTAATCCATCTCATTATCAACATATTGATAAGATTTACAACACAGAAAAATCACATCAAATGACAAAATGGTGGAAAATCACACAATACTGGAAATTATGGCATAGCCAAGTTGACAGATATTTTGGGGGGACAAAATTAAATCTATGACAACAAGTACCTGTTTGAGTCCCTGCTTTCAAGTCTTTCAGGTATACACCTTATAGTGGAACTGCTGGACCATATGGTAATTTTATGTTTAACTATTTAAAGAACCTGGTCCCTCCCACAGCACTCTCTACTTCTCTTCTGGGTTCAATAATCCATTGCAATGGCCACACAGAACTTACAAACTGTATTTACAGTTAAGTGGTTTATTAAGGAAGTAACAGGGTACAACTTGAGATCAGGATCAGGAAGCATGTAACCAAAGTCTCCCTTCTTGAGTGTAGGACAGTTCTCTTAAGCTCCTTTTGGCTGTGCAAGCCTCCTCGCGGCTCCCCTCAGGACAGGCTCCTCGTGGCTGTCACTGTTGGCTCTGCTGCTGGGGCCCTTCTAGGCCTGTTGTTGTCTTCAGTGTTACAGTTTTTTTTTTAGGAAGTTCCTTGCCTTCAATCTCTCTCTGCTTCTTTTCTCTTCTTCTTTCATCCTTCAGCTTCTTCCTGCTTCTTTCTGTCTGAAAGCCTCTGTGAGGTTTGTTGCATGTATACACAATTCCTTGTCAATTTCAAGGCATGGCAGGCATGGCCCTTCCCAGCTGGGCCAACAAACTGATCAATCCCTTCTTGGTAGGCCACAGACACTTCATTTGCGTAGCAGGCTATAGTTACTTCATTTACATAGTCTATTGACCAATCCCTGCAAGGTCTATTGACCAACCACAGGGCATGTTGCAGCCTAGGATCAGACAAAAAGTATCAAACCCAGGTATTTACAGCTTACCCAAGAAATGTAATGCAACTTCTGGAGTAGAAGATTAGGGCAAAGTTAACACCTCAAGATTTAGGGGAAAAATTTCTCAAGCTGTTTTTCCAAAGAACCAAGGCAAAAGGCCACATAAAGGAACTCATTTCACTACAGGTCGTTTCCATCTTTTGACTATTTCTGAATGATGGTACAATAAGCATTGGGGTTCAACTGTCTGTTTGAGTTCCTGCTTTCAAGTCTTTTCACTATATACCTAGGAGTGGAATTGCTAAATAATATGCTAATTTCATGTTTAACTTTTTGAGGAGCCTCCAAACTGGTTTCCATAGCAGCTGTACCATTTTATGTTCCCACCAGCAGTGGATGAGGGTTCAAATTTCTCCCCATCCTTGCCAGCACCTGTTTTTGTTTGTTTGTTTGTTGTTGTTGTTTGTTTTTCCCCTTTTTTCTGATAATAGCCATTCTAGTGGGTATGGAGTAGTATCTTATTGTGGTTTTGATTTGCATTTCCCTAAGGACTAATGACTTGGAGCATTTTTCATGTGCTTTTTTTTTTTTTTTTATTGGCCACTTGCATATCTTCTTTGATGAAATGTCTTTTGCCCATTTTTTAAATTGGGTTATTGTTTTTTGTTGAATTGTAGAAGTTCTTGATATATTCTGGATAGTAAATCCTTACCCAATATGTGGTCAAATATTTTCTCCTCATCTATAGGATGTATCTTCACTTTGCTGACAAATTCCTTTGATGCACAAAAGTTTTTCATTTTGAGTAAGTCCAATTTATCTATTTTATCTTTTGTTATTCAGGCGTTTGGTGTCATATTTAGGAATCTATTGTTGAAAACTAGGTCCTGAAGCATTACTCCTATGTTTCATTCTAAGACTTTTATGGGTTTTGTTCCTACATTTAGGTCCTTGATTTGTTTTAATACCATATATGGTATGAGGTATGGGTCGAATTTCATTCTCTTGCATGTGTAGATCCATTTGTCCCAGCACCTTTTATTGAAGAGACTTTTTTCCCCCATCAGATGGACTTAGCGTCCTTTTCAAAAATCAATTGGCCATCGATGCGTGGGCTTATTTCTGGACTTTCAACTTTATTCCATTGTTCTGTATGTCTATCCTTATACCAGTACTACATTGTTCTGATAATTATAGCTTTGTAGTACATTTTAAAATCAGAAAGTGTGAGCCCTCCTACTTTGTCCTTCTTTTTCAAGATTGTTTTGACTACTAAGAGACCCTTGTAGTTCCACATGAGTTTAGGAATCGGTGTTTCCATATCTGCAAAAAAGGCTGTAGGAATTTTGCTAGGGCTTGCACTGAATCTGTAGATCACTTTGGATAGTGTTTGAAATCGTAACAATATTACATTTTATAATCCATGAATGTTATTTCTTTTATTTAGGTCATGTTTAATTTTTTTCAGCAATGTTTTATACTTTTCAGTGTAAGTCTTCACTTCCCTGGTTAAATTTATCCCTAGAGTTTGTTTGTTTTTTCTTTTTGGTGCTATTGTAAGTGGAATTGCTCTCTTAATTTCCTTTTCACCTTACCAGTTGCTGGTGTACAGAAACCCAACTAATTTTTGTGTGTTAACTTTGTATCCTGCCACTTTGCTGAATTCATTTTTTAAGTCTAGTAGCTTTCTCGTGCCCCTACCATTTCTTAAACTGGAATATTTTTGTATTCACTTCTGTGAGGAGCAAAAGGTAGCCATAGGGGTAAAAGGAACATTTAGAGCTGTGTCGAATGACCTTCTCATTCATAAGTCATTCACAAGTACTAATTCACAAAATTCTAGGGAAGAACTCCATATACCATGTCTTTCCTTTTCTTCATGCCAGGTAGGGAAAGAGAGGGTTGAAAGTAAGCTAGTATCTCTGAGCATTTGGGAACAGAGGCATAATGGGGGACTAAATATACCTTCTTTCTTTTCTGTAATACTTCAGACAAAACGAATTGCCCATCTTTGGAATAATGCAAATTTGATACCTAGAAGTGTTGGCATCATGGATGTGTCAGGGTGAGGGTAGGCACAAAGCTGAGTCAAGTGGTTTCTACCTGTGTGATTTTGGATAAGTAATTTGGCATCCCTGGTTTCTTTTTCTTTACCTGTAAGGTGAGAAGGAAGGACTGAATGATCCTTTTCAGGTCTACAAATTCATGTTCAAGTGTAAACATGATCTTTAAAACACCAGTGTCTGTGGGTTGCTGTAAGTCAGGTTAAGCAATTAGAATGAAAACTGCACTGAAAATTTATCAAATAAATACTTTATAGCTCTCAATATCTCTTGCAGAAATTATCCTTTAACTGGCGTTGTCTGCTACAAGCATTAGTTCAGTTGTCTCTCTTGGCTCGTTTTAACCTTTATTCCCATGGTTCCATCACTGTGATCTTACTTTTAGGATTAAGAGGAAGATGCATACAAAATAAACAACATTAATGTCTCTATGTCTCACTGAAAAATACTGTTTTCCTGGACTAAGTATAATGTTTTCTTTTTCTTTAAGACTGCAATATTTTAATTTAGCTGCTGAGTCACTTCTACTTGAAGAGGCTTTTGAAACAAATTAATTTTAAAAAATGTAATTTTCTCAGACTTACTATCTGAAAAAAAAAAAAACAGAAAAAATATCTGAGCCCTGTCAGAACATTCTATTCCAAATAGATTACCCATAGAGCCAGTCATAATACCAGTTCAAGATGGGTTGTAAAAAAGACTACAAATAAGGCTGTCACTCATGCTTTCTATTAATAAGAAAAAAAGATTCAGGGAGGGACAAATCAAACTTCTAAAGCACTTATCTGCTTTTTTTTGGTAGAGATAATTCTACATTTTCTTCCAATTTTTATACAGTTTCTAACTTTGGATACGTGATTTTTACAAACATTCAGCTCTCAGCTATTTTGGGGTTTCTGATGCAGTCTTTGGATTAGGTCACATTTTTTTTTTCCTCTGTATGACTATTCACATGAGTCCATTTTTTAACTTATTATTAGCCTGATTAAATATTTGATGTGAGAAAGCTTGAGTCTTTTGATTAGAATGAAATCTGTGAATTTTTGGCAACAACTTTAACGGAACCAAAAGAAGCCACACAGATTCTCACAGAGCCCCAGCTCAAACCAAACATAAATGACATAATATTTTTTATTTAATCCCTTTAGCAAACCAAAGACAATGACAGAATACCTGTTAACTATGAACTAATGTTTTCTAGCAAAATTTGGAACATGAAAATAATTTCTGAACCTGAATCAAAGTTATAATTATTTGGTTTACATTTTAGCACTATAAATCTATTGATTCGTTTATTCATTATCTTTTTTAAAAGTTATTAGTGATACATCATCCTCAAAACTGACCATATGGATTTTATTTTTAAAAGTTCTTATTAATATAGACTTTCCTTATGCAGTAAAGTTTTATATATGTATGTATAAAACAAAAGCCAAACTTCTTGCTGTCCAGTAGATTCCAACTCATAGCAACCCTATAGGACAGAGTAGAATTACCCCATAGTGTTTCCAAGGAGTGGCTCGTAGATTCAAACTGCTCCCCTTTTGGTTAGCAGCTGTGCTCTTAACCACTGCTCCACCAGGGCTCCATACATATAACCACTGCTCCACCAGGGCTCCATACATATAACCACTGCTCCACCAGGGCTCCATACATATAACCACTGCTCCACCAGGGCTCCATACATATAACCACTGCTCCACCAGGGCTCCATACATATGTATACATATATATATATACCCAGTGCTGTCATATACACATGTATAATATAAATTGTTACACCTTACAGGTAGCTTAAAAGCTATTTTCCATATAAAGACATTTTAATCATTTTACTTTTTTTTTTAACCAGTTTTTTTCCCTGTTAGTAGGTAGAATTATTTATCCAAGGTTGTGAAGTGTCTTTTAAATTTTTAGTTAAGCCCTTACTTGCCCATCAATTCATTTCAGATCAACTCAGTTTCCTTCAAATCCTGAGCTTATAGCCTCTGATAATTTGCATAGCCGTGCATGCAATCATAAATGTGAAGAAGATTAACAGTAGTAAATTATAACATACAGAAGAGAGGTCAGCAACTTTGGTTGGCCCGTTACCCACGGGACAAGAGATGGCAATAGCTCAGGTGTTGGATCCCTTTACCTAGCACCTTTTCACTCCATGATTTGTGGAAGCAGAGCCGGGGTGAGTCAGCCTCAGACAGCCAGCTCCAAAGCAGACAGGCAGAAGCACCAACAGTGCCTTTCTTCACAGCTCCTAACACTTAGTAGCGGCAAAGGCACACTAAGGGCAAGAGAGCTGTAGCTATCAGGACACGTGGTTTGAAGTGTCACACTGAAGCCACAACTATGATGATCAGGATGGATTACCCGTCCTGGCAGGGACTCCCTCCTCTGCAGAGATGGTCACTGTGGCCAAGCAAGAGGAATCAGCTACGGACCTTGTGGGCTATTTGTGCACAATTTCTAGCCACTATGGCTGGGACGTAGCAACTCAGTTCTCCAGTTCCTTGGCCACTGTGGTACCATATTTCACACATTACTAAAAATGTCAAGGAAGAGAAGGTGTCCATCAGAAAAGCAGACAAATTTTCCTGAGATAGTCACATTCTCTGAGCAATAAGTAGGTAGATAGCTGCTGCTAAGTCAACACCAACTTGTGGCAATGTTATATTCAACAGAACAAGATGATGCCCCCTCCTGTGTCATTCTCTGATCCTGGCATGTTCAAATCCATCATTGCAACTTCCATCTCACTGAGGGTCTCCCTCCCCCTCCCCAGCCCTCCACTTCACCAAATATGATGTCCTCCTGCAGCAATTGATCTCTTCTCATGACATGTCCAAAACAAGTGAGTTGGACAATGTTCTGTTGGGATCCACAGGGTTTTCAGCGCCTAATTTTTGAAAGTAGTTTGCCTTGCCTTTCTTCCTAGTCTCTCTAGCCTGGAAGCTCTGCTGAAATCTGCCCACCATGGATGACCTTGGTGGTATTGCAAATACTGGTAGCATAGGTTACAGCATCATAGTAACAAGCAAGCCACCACAGCAGGACAAACTGACGAATGAGTGGTGGTTCTGAGCAATGTACCTCCGTAAACAGGATTTCAGTTTCCTGGAAATCACGTTCCACTCATGATGAAAAATCAACTAGATTTTTCATACTACAAATAATTGCTAACATTTACTGATTGCTTGCTACAAAATGTAAACTGTATAAGGACTGTGCTTTTTGTCTCTTTGGTCCATTGCTGTATCCCAAGTGCCAAAAGCAGTGCCTGGCCCATAGTTGGCACCCAATAAATACTTGTTGAATGAATGATTGTTTCAAAGACTGTCATAGGCTTTAATACTTTATATACACTATTTCACTTAAACCTCAGCAACTCAAATAACACAGATACTGTGCACAACCCAGTTTACTTATGAGAAAACTAGTCATAGAGAAGTTAAGTAATGGCCCGAGATCACACATCCAGCAGGCAAAAGGCTCAAAATTCAGCCCCAGAATATGGGCTTTTAATCATGGACATGTGCACTCTCATGGTCTTAGAAAGTCAATATTTTACACTTATTTTCAAATAAGACATAACTAACCTTATCCTGTTCCAAATATTCTGTGACAAGACTGGTTTCCCCTGAGTCTAGAATGTTGACTGTAAATGCTCTGACACTTTGAAAATATTACCAGTGAGATTTGCAGTTCTTCTCTCTCTGTTCCCGTTAGCTATCTGTGTTAGAATCTGCCAGCAAAGTTTGAATTAATCAGTCTGGAAAAGTTAGCCTATAAAAGGCAATAGACTTCAGGATATGGCCATATTTTAGGTGCTGCGGAAGCCCTTACTTTCTCCCGAATTACCAATGGGCACTAATGGAGGACGAGTTGTTTTTTTTTTTTTCGCTGTCTTTGAATGGGTTGGCTCCAAAGATAGATGCTGTATTGAAACCTCTGGTGAAACAAGTTTCTTCAGTTTATGCTTACAATGGGACTGTGTGGCTAAGGCCTCATGGTTTACCCTCCTTACTCTGTCACATCTAATGAACCAAAACCCTAGCCTGAAATACTCACTCAAAGAAAGGGAGAATGGCTTAGATTCCGTGACTGATCTCTCCTGATGACTGACAATAGCTTTTGTAACATGGGCAATTGAATTGGGAGCTGGACTGAGACCATACGGACAGCAGAGTAGCTATAAAACAATGTAATTGCTTCCAGCTATGATAGGATTGGACCAAGTGAGTGCAGGTGATAAACTCTATAACTCATTAGTGCTTCTATATTTTATCCATTTTGCACATGAGGCTTTGGTCAGATTTTTTTTTCTCATCCTTCTTCAAGGATTATCTTCACATTTTATAACTGTCTCATTTACAGTAAATTTCATTTATGTTCTGGCAGTGAAGCTTAACTTAGAGCAGAATAATCCAGAATAAGACTGAAAGTAAGGATTATAATCTGCCTTCAGGGCTTCTTGAATAATAGCTATAGATGAAAAGGGGCAGGTTGTTTTCACCCACAGAATTCATGCACAACTGGAAACACTATGAACCAGACAATAATACCAGCAATAACTATTTGTATTTTGGACATGTTCAATGCATAGATATTACAGAAGAAAAATGAATTACAATTTAACAGTCCATAGCCATTAAAATAAAGTATTCTGTTTGAAAGTCAGCCTGAGTTATTCTCTTCTTTCCCCCTCTCCAATCCCCCAAGTGCCAAAAAATCTAGAAAGATAATTTAGAAGTTTAAACTAGAGAAGGGCTAGAGTTGATTCAAAACCTTATGAAATTAGTGTTACACGGCACAGGGCCTTAGGAAAACCTTGAATGCTCCAATCAAGATGCAATTGTTTGTGTATCATAAAGACCATAGACTCTTGCCATCTTCAAATGGAAATATTAGGTGTGTGTGAGGCATGAGTGCAGTGTTCTGAGGCAAGAGTTCATAACTTTCATCAGGTTCTCATAGGTGGTTATCATTTTTTTAATTTTATTTTTGGTGAAAATATACACAGCAGATCATACACCCATTCAACAATTTCAACACGTACAGTTCAATGACATTGGTTACATTCTTCACGTTGTGTCGTCATTCTCTCCATGTCTCCCCATATTGTTTCACCACCATTAACTCAGGCTCACTGCCCCCTAAACTTCACCTATGCTTCAGTGGGTGGTTATAATTTTAAAGGTTAGGAATCATTGCTCTGGCAGAGTATTGCTCCTTTCACACTATGGCAACATCTGCTCGTCATTTACCTAGGATGCCTGAAGTGATGTTTAGTTTCCATCAGGAGCTCCTACTGCTTCTAGTAAGAGAGTGAGAGCTGGGTCTGGTGTGAAGAACCTATTTTGAGAGTAAAATAATTGCAAATGAGACAACAAAAATTAACTTTTCAGGGTATCGTTAAGCACACAGAAGAAAATGTTTTTAATAGCAGTCTGCTGCTGTCCTGAAAATGTTTACTTCTCTTGCCCACAGTGCAGGCCACTCTCATAGATACTACCAAGTCTTGTTCTGTCTCTCCTTGAATGAAACGCAAAGGAGTTGACACTGAGAATGCATTTTTTCTTCTAATATGACCCACTCTCTTCCTCATCCCAGCTAGGTGGCCTGATCATCTCCAAGATTTTTTCAGTGTATCCTTCTTTGTCTCACTCATTATGTAGTCTAGGTCAATGCAACATGATATTTTATTTATTTATGTGATAAATCATTCCTACTCCAAAAAAGGACATGAAGATACAGGATTTTGACTTTGTGTACAGCCCTGAGAGGTCTTCACCTCAAACTCAGGCCTTTCCCTGACAGTCCCAGACCCCTCCTGCCACCTGCATAGCCCCAAGGGGACCCAGCCTAGACACCAGCGCCCTCCCCACCAACTCAGGACCCTCCATGTTGACCACTGCAGCCCCACTTCAGCCCCTGGCTTCATTCATATTGCTGATAAATGACCCAACCTGCCCCTTACTCCTCCTTTCTGGACCTGTCCTGCTGCTCCATAGCTAAGTGACTGGCCCTGAACACCCAGACAAGGTGAAGAGAACTATCATGCACATAGAGGAGCAAGCAACGAAGCATGCCCGACACACCTGCTCAGACATAACCAAACCTAACAAAAAAGCAGACAAAACAAACAAACCTAAAATCAATAAATAAAGAAAATCATACCTGAATGTCTCAGAGACAGATTTTATATATATAGTTATATGTAGATACATATATCTATATATACCTATATAGATATAGATAAATATATTAATAAAAGGACAAGATGGCTCCAGCAAGTGACCAGAATAAAGCACCAGTTGACCTTCCAGCAGAAGAAAACGCACTGGAACTACAGAATATGGAACTCGAAAGTCTAATGTTAAGGGGTCTCCAAGAGATTAGGTAAGAGATCAAGGAAAATGCAGACAAAATCATGGAAAACACAGACGAAACCAGCCAAAATCAAGGAAAACACAGACAAAGCAACAGAAGAATTCAGGAGAATAATACAAGAACAACATGTCTAAATAAATAAATAATTAGAAATCATTCAAAAACAGCAAGTAGAAATCCAAAAGACAAACAACAAAATTTCAGAAATGGACAATCCAACAGAAGGTTTTAGGAAAAATTTGAAAGAACAGATGACAGAATCAGCAAAATTGAAGACAAATCCAAGAATGCCACCTTGTTTGAGGGAAAAATCAGAGAAAAGAATGAAGAAAACCTAAGAATTGTATAGGATACAACCAACAACAAAAATTTGCACGTGATCAGAGTTACAGAACAAGGGAGAAAATGGAAAACACAGAGAGGATCATTGAATATTTGCTGCCTGAAAACTTCCTTAATATCCCTAATATCATGAAAGATAAAAAGCTGAACATCCAAGAAGTGCAATGAACCCCACATAGGATAGACCCCCCCAAAGTCACCAAGACATATCATAATCACACTCACCAAAACCAAAGACAAAGAAAGAATCCTGAGAACAGCTCTAGAAAAATGGAACAATAAGACTAAGTTCTGATGACTCAGCAGAAACCCTACAGGCAAGAAGGCAATGAGATGACATATACAAAACCTTAAAAGAAAAAAACAAACAAACTTCCAACCAAGAATAATATATCCTGTAAAACTCTTGCTCTAATATGATGGCAAAATTAGGACATTTCCAGATAAACAGAAATTAAGAGAATTTGTAAAACCAAATCAAACTTACAAGAACTATTAAAGGGAGTCCTTTGGTTAGAGAACCAAAAACATCATACAACAACCTGAATCTAGGACACAGGTCAGTATCAGCCAAATACTGACCTAGGTAATGAACTCTCAAGGATAACACAAAACTAAAAGATTCAAAACGGGGAACTGGAGAAGTTGATCTGTAAATGCTGACAACATCAGAGCAATAAAAGGGGGAATACACAGTGTTGGTATAGAGCTTCCAAATGGAGAGGAAGTCAAGGCAATATTAAGCAATAAGAGATTGGTTCAAAATTGAGAAGAGAAGGGTAAATTCAAGGTAACCACAAAGAAAGTTAACAAACCTACTCATCAAAATAAAGAAGAAAACCGTAAAGTCTCAGTAAACACAAAATATATAGTAACAAAAGAAAGGAAAAGAAATTTCACAAACAAAAGGAACTCAGTGCAGGAGAGTAAGAGGAACAAAGAAAATATCAGCACCACAAAATGACAGCAAAAAATTCACACCTATCAATAATCACCCTGAATGCGAATGGCTTAAGGGCACCCATAAAGAGACAGAGAGTGACAGAATGGATAAAACAGAACTCATCAATATGTTGTCTACAAGAGACACACCTTAGACACAAACACATGAATATAATAAAAATGGAAGTATGAAAAAATATACACCAAGTAAAAGTACCCAAAAAAGAGTAGGAGTGGTAATACTAATCTCAGATAAAATACATTTTAAGGCAAAATTCACAATAAAAGACAAAGAAGGGCATTATATAATGATTAAAGGGACAATTCAGCATGCTGACATAACCATAATAAATATCTATGCACCAAATGACAGGGCTCCAAAATACATAAAATAAACTCTAACAGCACTGAAAAGAGAAATTGACAGTTCCACAGTAATTGTAGTGGACTTTAACACACCGCTCTGGGTAAAGGACAGAATATCTAGAAAGAAATTTAGCAAAGGTACAGAAGATCTAAAGGCCACAATCCACTCTCTTGACCTCATAGACATATATAGAAAGTTACAGCAAATACACATTCTTTTCCAACACACTTGGAACAGTCTCTAGGATAGACCACATCTTAGGCCACAAAGCAACCCTTAACAAAATCCAAAACACTGAGATAATACAAAGCATCTTCTCTGGTCATGATGCCATAAAAAGTAGAAATTAATAGCAGGAAAAGCAAGGGAAAAAAAAATCAAATACATGGAAACTGAATAACATCTTGCTTAAAAACCACTGGGTAATAGAAAAAATCAGAGATAGAATCAAAAAATTTCTAAGATCAAATAAGGATGAAAACACATCATAGCAAAGCCTTTGAGACACAGCAAAAGTAGTGCTCTGAGGTCAATTTATAGCAATAGGTGCACACATCAAAAAAGAAGAAAGGGACAAAATCAAAATGTTAGCCCTAAGACTCAAACAAATAGAAAGAGAAAAGCAAAAGAAGCCCACAGCCACCAGAAGAAAGGAAATAATAAAGATCAGAGCAGAAATAAATAAAATAGAGAATAGAAAGACAATAGAATCAAAACAAAACCAAAAGTTGGTTCTTTGAAAGGATCAACAAAATCAACAAACCACTGGCCAAGTTGACAAAAGAAAAACAGGAGAGGAAACAAATAATCCAAATAAGAAATGAAATGGGGAACATTACAATAGACCCAACTGAAATAAAAAGGATCATAACAGAGTGCTATGAAAAACTGAATTTGAAAAACCTAGAGGAAATGGACAAACGTTCAGGTAGAAAATCTGAACAGACTCAACAAAAGAAGAGACTGAAAAGGTAATTTAAAAAATTCCAACAAAAAAAAATGTCCTGGCCCAGATGGCTTGATTGGAGAATTCTACCGAACACTCAGAAAAGAGTGCACACTGGTACTACTCAAACTATTTCAGAACACAGAAAAGGAAGGAATGCTTCTGAATTCATTCCATGAAGCCAGCATAACCCTGATACCAAAACCAGGCAAAGACACCACAAAAACAGAAAATTACAGACCAATATCTCTCATGAATATAAATGCAAAAATTCTCAACAAAATTCTAGCCAGTAGAATTCAGCACCATATAAAAAATACGTTATGACCAAGTGGGATTCATACCACATATGCAGGGATGGTTCAACATTAGAAAATCAATCAATGTAATTCACCACATAAAAAAGAAAAGAATCACATGATCATCTCGATAGATGCAGAAAAGGCATTCGATAAAGTCATTCCTAATAAAAACTCTATAAGATAGGAATAGAAAGGAAATTCCTAGGCATAATAAAGGGCACCTACACAAAACCATCAGCCAACATCATTCTCAATGGAAAGAGGCTGAAAACATTCCACCTAAGAACAGGAACAGAACAAGGATGCCCTTTATCATCACTTCTATTTAACATTGTGCTGGAAGGCCTCGCTAAAGCAATAAAGCAAGAAAAAGAAGTAAAAAGGCTATCCAAATTAGTAAGGAAGACATAAAACTATTCCTATTTGTGGATGATATGATACTATACATAGAGAACCCTCAAGATTCTACAAGAAAATTACTGGAACTGATACAAAGATTCAGCAAAATAGCATGGTACAGGATAAACATACAAAAATTAGTTGGATTCCTACACATCAGCAAACAGAACTACGAAAAGGAAATCAGGAAAGCAATGCCATTTATAATAGTCCCTAAAAAAGTAAAATAAAAAAAAAATTTTTTTTGGAATAAATCTAACCCGCGGTGTAAAAGACCTATACAAAGAAAACTACAAAACACTACTGCAACAAAAACAAAACAAAAAGAGACCTACATAAACGGAAAGACATACCATGTTCATGTACAGGTATACTCAACACTGAAAATGTGGATTCTGCCCAAAGCAATCTACAAATAACAAATGTAATCTCGATCCAAATACCCATAACATTTTTTGATGAAATGTAAAAACTAATCATCAACTTTAAATGGAAAGGAAAGAGGTCCCAGATAAGTAAAGCATTACTGAAGAAGGACAAAGTAGGAGGCCTCACACTTCCTGACCTCAGAACCTACCATACAGCTACAGTGGTCAAAACAGCCTGATACTGGTACAGCGACAGACACATAGGCCAATGGAACAGAATCAACAACCCAGAAATAAATCCATCTACCTACAGCCACCTGATCTTTGACAAAGTCCCGAAGTCCATTAAATGGGGAAAAAGTAGGTTTTTTTTAACAAATGGTGCTGGCAAAACTAGATGTCCTTCAGCAAAAAAAAAAAGAGACAGGACCTATAGCTTACACCATAAAAAAACAGAACTAATTAAAAATGGATCAAAGACCTAAATATAAAACTAAAAAATAATGGAAGAAAAATTTGGGCCAACACTAGGAGTCCTAATATACTGCATAAATAGGACACAAACCATAACTAACAACACACAAACTCCAGAAGATAAGCTAGTTAAATGAGATCTCCTAAAAATTAAACAGTTAGGATCATCAAAAGACTTCACTAGAAGAGTAAAAACAGAACCTACAGACTGGGGGAAAAAATTGGCTATGATAAATCTGACAAGGGTCTAATCTCTAAAATCTACAGGAAAATTTAACACCTCTACCAGGAAAACACAAACAATCCAATTAAAAAGGGGCAAAGGATATGAACAGACACTTCACCAAAGAAGACATTCAGGTGGCTAACAGACACATGAGGGAATGCTGGAGACACTAGCCATTAAAGAAATGCAAATCAAAACTACAGTGAGATACCATCTCACCCCAACATTGCTGGCATGAACCAAAACAGAAAATAACAAATGTTGGAGAGGCTGCGGGGTGCTTGGAACTCTTACACACAACTGCCAGGAATGTAAAATGGTACAACCATTTTGAAAAACAGCATAGCACTTCCTTAAAAATCTAGAAACAGAAATGCCATATGATCCAGCAATCCCACTCCTAGGTATATTTCCGAGAGAAATAAGAGCCCACACAGGAATAGATACATGCACACTCATGTTCATTGCACCATTGTTCACAATAGCAAAAAGATGGAAACTTAAATGCCCGTCGACAAATGAATGGATAAACAAAGTATGGTACATACACACAATGGAATACTAAGCAATGGTAAAGAACAATGATGAATCTCTGCAACATCTCACAACATGGAAGAATCCGGAGGGCATTTTGCTGAGTGAAATAAGTTAATCGCGAAAGGACCAATACTGTCTGAGACCACTACTATAAAATCTCAAGAAAAGGTTTACACACAGAAAGAAGCCATCTTTGATGGTTACAGGCCAGGGAAGGGATCGGGAGGGAAAAACACTAACTAGATAGTAGATAGGTGGTAACTTTGGTGAAGGGTAAGACAATGCCCAATACTGGGGAAGCTAGCCCAACTTGACCAGAGCAAAAAAAAACAAAAAAAAAATTTCCATCAGCAGTCATTTCACTGAGCATTAAAACACTGTCGAACAATAATAACAGCCCCTCTGAAACCACAGACTTCTATGAAAATCTATTGAAAGTCATGAGCCTTCACCACAGAAAAATGCGTTTTCTCCAGGATACAGCTAATATTGCATATAATATTTGTAGAGTGTGTTCCTGGACCATTGAAGCCCATGTATGAGTCCGTGGGCCCCGGCTGAAAGTCATTTCTACAGCACAATTTTTCAGCCTCATGCTATTGAAATTTGGGGGTGAAAAATCTTAGTTGTGGGTGTGCCCTGTGCGTTGTATGATGTTTAGCAGCAACCCTGGCCTCTAGACGTCAACAGCACTCCCCCCAATTTCTAACAACCAAAAATGTATGCAGACATTGACCCTCCCCAGTTGAGAACCACTGATCTAGAGGTGTTACAATGGTGTTTTATGAAGCCGTCTCCCAGGTGAAGGCAATCCTCCCACATCCTCAGTGTGGCTAGACTGACTACGCTCACAAGTAGAACCGCGATCCACGCTTGTATGATATTTTAACATTCATGCTCTCATTCTAACTTCACAACCACCCAGTGAAGTAAGTGACCACAAAGTTTTAAGCAGCAAATCCAGATTTAAAGCCATGTTCTTTCCAGGGTGTGTGATAAGGTAATCGGACTATAATTCCTAAGAACTGAGTTCTTTTCGGGGCTCTGGCCCTTCGCCAGCCATGTAAGTACTTCATGCGGCTAAGATTCGATCCCTGTGCTCCTCAGCTGTGAAGAAGGATGGATACAGCTGCCTGTTTCCACGGAAGATTTTAGGAACAGATGAGAGAGTGCTAAGTGAAAGTACTTTAAAATCTATCAAAGCCAGTTCAAATATAAGGTGTTATTAAATTGAAAAGTATCCATTAGTCTATAAAAATTACATGGACATCAGCACTCTAAAATCTTCTTATGAATAGCATCTTGAAAACTTGCTACACTTGTAGAATGCTAAAATCTGAAGTGGCCCAGGGATTGGCTGTCACATGTGACCTCAATTTTCTTTCTACAGCCCGGTGGAACCGTCCTATTCAAAACCAGCCGTACTTCCTTCCAAAAAGATGTCACTCTGAAAGGAAATAAAATAAGCTAACAATAACTGACTATTATTTCTTTTGTCTCTTTCCGAAGCTTTCGTTGGATTTTTAGTGCAACAATGTTGCTATTTGAGGAGAATAAAAATATCCTCCCATGAATCTGTAAAAAATAATAGCAGAATTACATTTGCTTGTGCTTGGAAACCAAAAGCCCACAAAACTCTGTAAAATGGGTGTAGAGTAAGATGAGGAGTCATCAGGTGGTACAGTTAACATGCTCGGCTGCTAACTGAAAGTTTGGAGGGTCAAGTCTACCCACAGACACCTCGGAAGAAAAGCCTGTGACCTACTACCAAAAAATCAGCCATTGAAAACCTTACGGAGCACAGCTCTATTCTGACACACATGGGGTCGCCAGGAGCTGGAATTGACTCACTGGCAACTGGGCTGAGTTGCGAAAGTAAGGTGAACTGGCTGTAGTGGGCCTTGGCTCTTATCAGTTCACTGCTGATCAACAACAAGTCACACCATGGCAAAGGTAATTGCTTATTCCTGACGAAACCCTTAGGTAGGAGTCAGAAGCAATGACATCTATTAGCTTCTCAGGGCATAAGTGACACTCAGCATCACAGCGGCAGCCCAGTCATCAGATGTCATCTCCTGGCTCCTGTTCCTATGGCTGTGCCTCTGTGGGATGATAAGTGCTGTAAGTCTTATTCAATCACTCTTTGGAGCCCACAAGGGCAGAAGAATTCTGTTCAGCCCCAGAGGTTACTTACTTGGCTAATTTTTCACAAATCATTACTTAGCTGCATTTTCTAGGACAGAGAAAAGCAAATGTTCTCTTCAGGGTTTATGAATAAGGGCCAGGGGACTTTTCAAAAATACACTAAGGCTTTCGGTGTAAAAAGACGTCATTGCACACGTGCTAAATCATTAAAGATGAGAGCTTTTGAGTGAGGAAGCAGGGCTTTGAATGGGTTTGTTCCGGTTCGAACCCCTGCTGAGAATTTGCATTTTTCACCCCAGATACGCTGAATCAGAACCTACAGTTTAACAAGCTTGTCAGGTGATTCCTATGTATAATACATTTTGAGAACTTCTGCTCTACTAGTGGTTCTCAGAACTGGCCCCTAACCAGGAGAGTTAGCATCACCTGGGAGCTTGTTAGAAATGCAAATCCTTAGCAGGGGTTTGAACCGGAAGGAACCTAACCAGATCAAAGCCCTGGGAAGAAGTACAACAGGTAAGGGGATGGTAAGTGACCAGGGAGAGAGTAGGTGGGCTTGGCCCAGGGGCAGCAATGAAGCTTATTAAATAGCAGCAAAGTGACCCTTAATGAGACTAGATCCCAACACTTACTGAAATGGTATTGGAGAAAGGCTCAAAAGGAACTAGTCTAAGTATTATGCAGGCAAAGTGGGCTAACACTGTTGATGCCTCTTATATGCTGTTATTTCACTAAATAACCCAGATTTTGGTGCATCTCTATTGGATGAATGTGAGTGTATTGTTAGGACCACAGGGTCGGAACAAGAGCTCGAGAGGACAGGGTGGCTTGAATGGGGAAGAGTTCCACTCAAGGGGATTGGTGGTCCTAATTGTCATTCATGGTGAAAAGAGGTCTATTCTGGGACACAAAGTAAGGATTGGGGAAGTAAACATTGGGCAAGAGACTCTCCATCTCTCTGGAGGCATGAGCGAGTTTGATTTTGATCTGCTTGAACATTTTGGGTGGTGTAGACCAGCCAGGGGTAGGCGTGAGGTAGGGAAGTGAACCCCCAGAGGATAAGGTGGGCTTGGTTGTGAATTATTCTCTCCATTGTAATTCTCTTTTGCTATTTTTGCAACTTCATTTAAGTCTGCTCAAAAGACTGTGTGGCAAGATGCAGTTCTGAGAAACCTTTTGTTGTGTTCCCTCCACCCATTAGATCAGAGACACTCACTGCTCCAGGGAGGGGCAGGCACACCATGAACAAAGCTGTGAATTCAGTGTTTAAACATATTGCTTTAAATTGATAACTGAGATGCTGAAACCTGAAGGCCTCTATTGGAAGACCTAGGTTTTTTTTGAGGCAGAGAAGGGTGTTTGAGCTCCAAAGGCTGGAACAACTCAGCACAGTTGGAAACCACGGGATGAGAAAGAATGCATGGACACCTTGGCAGGGTTCCCACACAAAAGGAAATAAAATTCCAGCAGCTGATGGGAAGGACAGTTCTAGAGGGCACGTGCCCAGAGCACATATGCTAGTGAGTGCCTAAGGAAGGACCCTTCTCTCTGATACCTCTGGGCCAAGCTTCAGGGGAAGAGACGAGAGCTAACCCGGATAAGCTGGGGAATCATAGAAGTAAAGCCTGAGAAGCAACTAACTAGTCATGAAGTAAAAGGCCACCTACCTAGCAAACCTGCTAACACAGTGTGATTTGTAGAAACAGGACTTTTCAGCAGAGAGGACCTGAGTGTCTACCTCCTCTCTGCTCCAAGTCTCTCCCAGCTCCAAAATGGTAAGGAAGTGCAGTACATTGCATCGTTTGCTCAAAATATTTGGTTCCAGGAGGCGAGGCCAAGATGGCTGACTAGGTAGAAGCTACCTCAGATCCCTCTTGCAACAAAGACTCGGAAAAACAAGTGAATCGATCACATACATGACAATCTATGAACCCTGACCATCAAACACAGATCTAAAGAGTTGACCTGAGCTACAGAGACTGAGAACGAACAACCACGGGGAAGCAGTGACTGTTTTCGGAGCCTGGAGCCAGCGTCCCAGTCAGGAAAACTTGGCGCCGGGCTTTGGACTGAGCTCAAGGGAACTGAGCACAGCATCCTGAGATGGCGCAAACACAGACACAGCCCTAGCCCCCAGGAGTGACCTCGGGGGAAGCCCAGCCAGTGCACACAGGCAGCACAGCGACACGACTGACAGGAGGAGAAGTCACCGGGAGGCAGTGACTGGTTTTAGAGCCGGGAGTGCGGCGTCCCAACCGGGGAACCTTGGCGCTGGGCTTTGGACTGAGAGCGGAGGAACTAACCACGGCTTCTGAGACAGCGCAAGTACGGGTCGCGGGCCTGACCCTCGAGGGCAATCTCTACCCAGCCAGCACACACAGTCACCCCGCCCCTCGGGAATCTCAGATAAAACAGTCATCCCAAGCAAGTTAAGTAACTTTGTCTATATTCTGGAGTGCTACTCTCTCCTATTTATCTGAACCCTCCCCTCCCCTTCCCAGGTGGCTTCATTAACATTGGAATTTCCTGAGCCAGAAAGAGAAGTGTGCTGTGGTTTTTCTTTGCTTTTTTTTTTGTTGTTGTTTTGATCTTTTCCTAACCCATTCTCCCGGCCTGAGAGAAGCAGCTACAAAAAACCCAGGGACCAAAAATCCTTCCCTAATTGGACTAAAAACACAGAACCAGCTCCAACCAAACATATGTGATCCAGAGTCTTGGGCTTTCATCCCTACAGGGAACAAGGTGGCTGTTATGATTCAAAGCCAATTCTGATACGGATCTGACTGTAATTGTTTTAGCGGATTATTGGAAAGACAAGTTTCCCAGGTCTGATATCTCTGTGTATTCACCAGAGCTCTCACTGACCCACAACAGGGAACTGAGGGCTGAAGCTCCCCCCAGACCACCTAGCCTCCTGCCTTAGGAGTCTAAGGAAGGAGACACCTACCAAACTGTAGAGGTACTTGCATTGGGGGCCTAAGGTACAGCTGCAGAGCCCACCCACCAAAGTGCACTGGCACTTGGGGGAAGCCTGTCAGCATCCTGCCCCCCTAGAGTGTGAAACTCTGCTGCTACTAGAATCTGGTGCACACAACTATCACCACTACTTCTCTAGGTGGATAGGTGACAGTCTGCACCACATACTTGATGACCCTAAATCAGATTCTACTCAAGAATAGAGAATGGACTCTTAGGCTTATATATCTGGTAACAGCCCAAACCAGCTGGTCATAGGACATAAGTGATTCAAGGGCTACAACAATCAAGACAGTGCAATCTAGTAGCCCATCTATGTATATTGAAAGAAAACAAAACAAGATAAGACTCAGTGAGCAAAAATAGAATAAATCACTACAATATCTTAGAGTTGGCTCGGAGACAGCAGTCGATATAAAACCACATAAAGAAGCAGACCACAATTGCTTCTACAACTCCCCATACTAAAGAATCAAAATCTTTCCCAAATGAACATACAATCCTGGGATTGCCAGATGTAGAATATAAAAAAACAATTTATAGAATGCTTCAAGACATCAGGGATGACCTCAGAAATGAAATACGGCAATCTACAGAAAAAGCCAAGGAACACATTGATAAAGCAGCTGAAGAAATCAAAAAGATTATTCAAGAACATAGAGAGACAACATTCAGAAATCCAACAGATTAACAGTAAAATTACAGAATTAGAAAACTCAATAGGAAGTCAGAGGAGCAGACTCGAGCAATTGGAATGCAGGGTGGGGGATCTGGAAGACAAGGGAATTAACACCAATATAACTGAAAAAAATCAGATAAAAGAATTTAAAAAAATGAAGAAACCCTAAGAATCATGTGGGACTCTATCAAGAAGAATAACTTGGCGTGTGATTGGAGCCCCAGAACAGGGAGGGATACCAGAAAATACAGAGAGAATAGTTGAAGATCTGTTGGCAGAAAACTTCCCTGACATCGTGAAAGACGAAAGGATATCTATCCAAGATGCTCATCGAAACCCATTTAAGACTGATCCAAAAAGAAAATCACCAAGACATATTATCATCAAACTTGCCAAAACCAAAGATAAAGAGAAAATTTTAAAAGCAGCCAGGGATAAAAGAAAGGTCTCCTACAAGGAGAATCAATAAGAATCAGTTCAGACTACTCACCAGAAACCATGCAGGCAAGAAGGCAATGGGATGACATATACAGAGCACTGAAGGAGAAAAACTGCCAGCCAAGGATCATATATCCAGCAAAACTCTCTCTCAAATATGAAGGCGAAATGAAGACATTTACAGATAAACACAAGCTTAGAGAATTTGCAAAACCAAACCAAAGCTACAAGAAATACTAAATGAAATTGTTTCGTCAGAAAACCAATAATATCAGATACCAGCACAACACAAGGTCACAGAGCAGAACATCCTGATATCAACTCAAATAGGGAAATCACAAAAACAAATTAAGATTAATTTTAAAAAGAAAAAAAATGCTCAAAACAGGGAATCACTGAAGTCAATATGTAAAAGATCACAATAATCAAAAAGAGGGACTAAATACAGGTGGCATAGAACTCACATATGGAGAGGGAAACAAGGCGATATAGGACAATACAAGTTAGGTTTTTACTTAGAAAAATAGGTGTAAATATTAAGGTAACCACAAAGAGGTATGACAACTCCATAACTCAAAATAAAAACCAAGAAAAACGTAACGACTCAGCAAACATAAAGTCAAATACTATGAAAATGAGGAGCACAATTTACATAGAAAAACATCTCAGCACAAAAAAGTAAGTGGAAAAATGAAATTGTCAACAACACACACAAAAACGCGTCAAAATGACAGCACTAAACACATACTTATCTATAATTACGCTGAATGTAAGTAGAGTAAATGTACCAATAAAAAGACAGAGTCTCAGACTAGATAAAGAAACACGATCTGTCTATATGCTGCCTACAAGAGACACACCTTAGACTTAGAGACACAAACAAACTAAAACTCAAAGCATGGGAAAAAAATATATCAAGCAAACAACAATCAAAAAAGAGCAGGAGTAGCAATATTAATTTCTGACAAAATAGACTTTAAAGTTAAATCCACCACAAAGGATAAAGAAGGACACTACATAATGATTAAAGGGACAATTGACCAGGAACATACAACCATATTAAATATTTATGCACCCAATGACAGGGCTGCAGGATACATAAAACAAACTTTAACAGAACTGAAAAGTGAGATAGACACCTCCACAATTATACTAGGAGACTTCAACATACTACTTTCAGAGAAGGACAGGACTTCCAGTAAGAAGCTCAATAGAGACACGGAAGACCTAATTGCTACAATCAACCAACTTGACCTCATTGACTTATACAGAACTCTCCACCCAACTGCTGCAAAATATACTTTTTTTTCTAGTGCACATGGAACATTCTCTAGAATAGACCACATATTAGGTCATAAAACAAACCCTTGCAGAATCCAAAACATCGAAATATTACAAAGCATCCTCTCAGACCACAAGGCCATAAAAGTGGAAATCAATAACAGAAAAATTAGGGAAAAGAAATCAAATACTTGGAAACTGAACAATACCCTGCTCAAAAAAGACTGGGTTATAGAAGACATTAAGGAGGGAATAAAGAAATTCATAAAATGCAATGAGAATGAAAATACTTCCTTTCAAAACCTCTGGGACACAGCAAAAGCAGTGCTCAGAGGTCAATTTATATCGATAAATGCACACATACAAAAAGAAGAAAGAGCCAAAATCAGAGAACTGTCCCTATGACTTGAACAAATAGAAAGTGAGCAACAAAAGAACCCATCAGGCACCAGAAGAAAACAAATAATAAAAATCAGAGCTGAACTAAATGAATTAGAGAACAGAAAAACAATTGAAAGAATTAACAAAGCCAAAAGCTGGTTCTTTCAAAAAATTAACAAAATTGATAAACCATTGGCCAGACTGACTAAAGAAATACAGGAAAGGAAACAAATAACCCGAATAAGAAGCAAGATGGGCCACATCACAAAGGACCCAAATGAAATTAAAACAATCATATCAGATTATTATGAAAAATTGTACTCTAACAAATTTGCAAACCTAGAAGAAATGGATGAATTCCTAGAAAAACACTACCTACCTAAATTAACACAATCAGAACGACTAAATAGACCCATAACAAAAAAAGAGATTGAAAAGATAATCAAAAAACTCTCAACAAAAAAAAGCCCTGGCCCGGATGGCTTCACTGCAGAGTTCTACCAAACTTTCAGAGAAGAGTTAACACCAGTACTACTAAAGGTATTTCAAAGCATAGAAAATGACAGAATACTACCTAACTCATCCTGTGAAACCACCATCTCCCTGATACCAAAACCAGGTAAAGACATCACAAAAAAAGAAAATTACAGACCTATATCCCTCATGAACATAGATGCAAAAATTCTCAACAAAATTCTAGCCAATAGAATTCAACAACATATCAAAAAAATAATCCACCATGACCAAGTGGGATTTATACCAGGTATGCAAGGCTGGTTTAATATTAGAAAAACCATTAATGTAATCCACCATATAAATAAAACAAAAGACAAAAACCACATGATCTTATCAATTGATGCTGAAAAGGCATTTGACAAAGTCCAACACCCATTTATGATAGAAACTCTCAGCAAAATAGGAATTGAAGGAAAATTCCTCATCATAATAAAGGGCATCTATGCAAAGCCAACAGCCAACATCACTCTAAATGGAGAGAGCCTGAAAGCATTTCCCTTGAGAACGGAAACCAGACAAGGACGCCCTTTATCACAGCTCTTATTCAACATTGTGCTAGAGGTCTTAACCAGAGCAATTAGGCTAGACAAAGAAATAAAGGGCATCCGGATTGGCAAGGAGGAAGTAAAATTATCTCTATTTGCAGATGACATGATCTTATACACAGAAAACCGGAAGGAATCCTCCAGAAAACTACTGAAACTAATAGAAGAGTTTGGCAGAATCTCAGGTTATAAGATAAACATACAAAAATCTCTCGGATTCCTCTACATCAACAAAAAGAACATCAAAGAGGAAATCACCAAATCAATACCATTCCCTGTAGCCCCCAAGAAGGTAAAATACTTAGGAATAAATCTTAGCAAAGATGTAAAAGACCTATACAAAGAAAACTACAAAGAACTACTGCAAGAAACTAAAAAGGACCTACATAAGTGGAAAAACATACCTTGCTCATGGATAGGAAGACTTAACATAGTAAAAATGTCTATTCTACCAAAAGCCATCTATACATACAATGCACTTCCGATCCAAATTCCAATGACATTTTTTAATGTGATGGAGAAACAAATCACCAACTTCATATGGAAGGAAAAGAAGACCCGGATAAGTAACACATTACTGAAAAAGAAGAAGAAAGTGGGAGGCCTCACTCTACCTGATTTCAGAACATATTATACAGCCACAGTAGTCAAAACAGCCTGATACTGGTACAACAACAGGCACATAGACCAATGGAACAGAATTGAGAACCCAGATATAAATCCATCCACATATGAGCAGCTGATATTTGACAAAGGCCCAGTGTCAGTTAACTGGGGAAAAGATAGTCTTTTTAAAAAATGGTGCTGGCATAACTGGATATCCATTTGCAAAAAAATGAAACAGGACCCATACCTCACACCATGCACAAAAACTAACTCCAAGTGGATCAAAGACCTAAACATAAAGACTAAAACAATAAAGATCATGGAAGAAAAAATAGGGACAACCTTAGGAGCCCTAATACAAGGCATAAACAGAATACAAAACATTACCAAAAATGACGAAGAAAAACCATATAACTGGGAGCTCCTAAAAATCAAACACCTATGCTCATCTAAAGACTTCACCAAAAGAGTAAAAAGACCACCTACAGACTGGGAAAGGATTTTGAGCTATGACATCTCTGACCAGCGCCTGATCTGTAAAATCTATATGATTCTGTTAAAACTCAACCAGAAAAAGACGAACAACCCAATCAAGAAGTGGGCAAAGGATATGAACACGCACTTCACTAAAGAAGATATTCAGGCAGCTAACAGATACATGAGAAAATGCTCTCGATCATTAGCCATTAGAGAAATGCAAATTAAAACTACGATGAGATTCCCTCTCACTCCAACAAGGCTGGCATTAATCCAAAAAACACAAAATAATAAATGTTGGAGGGGCTGTGGAGAGATTGGAACTCTTATACACCGCTGGTGGGAATGTAAAATGGTACAACCACTTTGGAAATCTATCTGGCGTTTTCTTAAAAAGTTAGAAATAGAACTACCATACAACCCAGAAATCCCACTCCTTGGAATATATCCTAGAGAAATAAGAGCCTTCACGCAAACAGATATATGCACACCCATGTTTATTGCAGCTCTGTTTACAATAGCAAAAAGCTGGAAGCAACCAAGGTGTCCATCAACGGATGAATGGCTAAATAAATTGTGGTATATTCACACAATGGAATACTACACATCGATAAAGAACAGTGACGAATCTGTGAAACATTTCATAACACGGAGGAACCTGGAAGGCATTACGCTGAGTGAAATTAGTCAGAGGCAAAAGGACAAATATTGTATAAGACCACTATTAAAAGATCTTGAGAAATAGTTTAAACTGTGAAGAACACATACTTTTGTGGTTACAAGGAGGGGAGGGAGGGAGGGTGGGAGAGGGTTATTTACTGATTAGTTAGTAGATAAGAACTACTTTAGGTGAAGGGAAGGACAATACTCAATACATGGAAGGTCAGCTCAACTGGACTGGACCAAAAGCAAAGAAGTTTCCGGGATAAACTGAATGCTTCAAAGGTCAGCGGAGCAAGGGCGGGGGTTTGGGAACCATGGTTTAAGGGGACTTCTAAGTCAATTGGCAAAATAATTCTATTATGAAAACATTCTGCATCCCACTTTGAAGTGTGGCGTCTGGGGTCTTAAATGCTAACAAGCGGTCATCTAAGAAGCATCAATTGGTCTCAACCCACCTGGATCAAAGGAGAATGAAGAACACCAAGGTCACACGATAACTATGAGCCCAAGAGACAGAAAGGGCCCCACGAACCAGAGACTTACATCACCCTGAGACAAAAAGAACTAGATGGTGCCCGGCCACAACCGATGACTGCCCTGACAGGGAGCACAGCAGAGGACCCCTGAGGGAGCAGGAGAGCAGTGAGATGCAGACCCCAAATTCTCAGAAAAAGACCAGACTTAATGGTCTGACTGAGACTAGAAGAATCCCAGCGGTCATGGTCCCCAAACCTTCTGTTGGCCCAGGTCAGGAACCATTCCCGAAGACAACTCATCAGACATGGAAGGGACTGGACAATCGGTTGGATAGAGACGCTGATGGAGAGTGAGCTACTTGTATCAGGTGGACACTTGAGACTGTGTTGGCACCTCCTGTCTGGAGGGGAGATAGGAGGGTAGAGAGGGTTAGAAAAGGGCAAAATTGTCACAAAAGGAGAAACTGGAAGGAGGGAGGGGGCTGACTCATTAGGGGGAGAGTAAGTGGGAGTATGGAGTAAGGTGTATATAAGCTTATATGTGACTGACTGACTTGATTTGTAAACTTTCACTTAAAGCACAATAAAAATTATTAAAAGAAAAAAAAAATATTTGGTTCCATAAGGCTGCTCCTTCTGATACCAGGTATGGCCTAAACATGGGACTTTCATCAATAGATGAAACACGGCGGAGTTCAATGAGAAAAATGTATAAATGGATGCTACGTTGGCAATGGATGCCTATCAAACCGCACCAGGTAAAGAAGAAATAGATGTTCCCTTCCACCAATGTCTAGTTAGTTCTTAGATTACCCGTGGGGAGAGATAAGGAGAAGGGAAGGAAAAAATCCTGAACTCTTTACCCAAAATAGAGCAAAGAATGCTCAGTAACGTAGTTTATATTCATTTGGCGGTAAGAAGTCACCAACAGAAAAACGGCTCAAGAACTAAGTTCAGTTATAAAGAAATAGTTTCATTTTTACAACCTTGACTGAGACTATGGAGTTTCTTCCTACCCTCTGGTCTCTGCTGTGCTGTGGGGACCGAAAAGGAAGGACCTAATCCTGTGCTTAATAGAGAAAAGCTGAAGAGAAGGAGGCGGCCCTCTCTCCCCTGAGGCTGGCGTTGGGTTGGAAGAAGGGCCCCTAGGGTAGAAGTGTGGTAGCACAGCCGACCAGAAGGTCAGGAGCACCAGGTGACACAGGGGCTACAGTGCATGCAGCTCAGGGCCCGAGCTGTGTTCCCAGGGCCCCTCCCATCCTTGGGGAATACCTCGAGATGCTAGCAGTCAATCTGACAGGGCTGGTGCCATAGTAATATGGTTTACATAATAATAGTAGCCAGAACGTATTGAGAATATATAAAAAGAATATATAGAATGTTCTAATTTGTGTGCCCTTTACTCAAGTACACAAGAATTATAACTTTTTTAAAAACTTTTTCTCTAGTTCAATCTCCATTTCAAGCTCTATTTAGCCTGATGGCAGAAAACTTGGTCTTAAACAACCACAATTTTTCTCAGTCATTTCAGCCTTAACGTTTCCTCCTGGCTCCCTTTCCCACGTGGGTGTGATCTACATTCTGGAGGCTTCTGTTGCATTTAGGCCTGGCAAGGCACCTGGTCTGTGCCATACTTATCCTCTGTGGTAGAATCTTCTCTGTGCCCCCCTCTCTGGAGCCCAGACTCCCATTGTTGGGCCCACCTCTTTCTGTCACCATATTTCTGTGGGTTTCCTGCCCTCCCTCAGCCCCTCTCTGGGGCAGGAAAACTTGCAATAATCTACCTTTTTAATGTCACAGAAGACTTAGGGAGCTGCCTGAAGCCTCTGCTCCAGCCCTGCCCTGGTACAAGAGTTCTACAGCTTCCCACCCCTGCCACCCCATGCTGGACAGATGCAGAGGGCAGCCCAGAGCCTTGGCTGCTTCCTCCAGCCCTATCTGCACAGGGATAAGGTCCCTTAGCACACAGATCCCCAAATCTTACTTCTGTCATTGCCACCACCATCCCCATTATCTCGGCAATCCCACCAACTCATCACCAACATCTGCTTCCCTTGTTCTCTCCCAGCATCCCCCGCCCCACCTCCATCAGAGGAGTTTAGTGGAAGGAGGGGGCACAGTTGTATTCTACAATCTTCCTGCCTTCATCCCTACCATATGTTAATTTGTTTTTAACTCAAAATCTGAGAACGGCTTTTTCTCAAGCTCTTCTCTCTCCTGGGGCAGTGGAAGCTTCCTATCTAGGGGCCTGAATGAACGAATGGATGAGGGTCCTTGTTTAATAAAGAGTGTGTGTTTAGGGAAACAATCCATTAATACTTCAAAAACTTCACACAAAGCTCCTTCCTAGCAAATCTTTATGATCCTACAAAGACGGTTTCTCTCTCCCCTTGGCCCCAGTCTGGCAGTGATCTGTATACCTGCTAATGTTTCTCCTCCCTCCACTAGTGGCTCTGACTCTGTTTCCCACACCAGGGAGTTTAGGTGTAGGAGTAGGCAGGACTCCACTCAGCTAACTCTCTGAACCCAAAACCAAACCCATTGCTGTGGAGTCGATGCCCGACTCATAGTGACCCTATAGGACAGAGTAGAACTGCTCCCTTGGGTTTCCAAGGCTATAGATCTTTACAGAAGCAGACTGCAACATCTTTCTTCAGTGGAGCAGCTGGTGGGCTTGAACCACCGACCTTTCAGTCAGCAGCCAAGCGCTTAACCACTGCACCACCAGGAGTCCCTAACTCTCTGATAACTTGTTGCTGTTGAGTTGATTCTGATTCATAGTAACCCTATAAGACAGAGTAGAACTGCCACATAGGGTTTCCAAGGAGTGGCTGGTGGATTCAAACTGCCAACCTTTTGGTTATCAGCCGAGCACATGACAATCTAGATCAGTGGTTCTCAGCCTTGGCTGAACAGCAGAATCATCTACAGAGCTTTTACAAACATTAGTGTTTCAGAGGACAGGGCCTCATAAACTTTGTTAAAGCTTCCTCCTCCCTTGACTCTAATCTGTGACCAAGGGTTTCTCAATCTTGGCACTGTTACAATTTTGGACCCAGTGAGTCTTTGTTGCTGTAGTGGTGGTGGAGGGGTATCTTGTCCGTTGTAGGATTTAGCAGCAACCCTGGCCTCTACTCACTAGGTGTCAGTAGTAACCCCCTCTCCAGTTATGACAGTCAAAAATGTCCCCAGACATTGCCAATTGTCCCCTAGGGTAGGGAGGGAGCAAAATTCTCTGGTTGAGAACCACTGGTCCAAGCTAAGGAGAAAGTGAATAGCTCTCATGGATGAAAAGGCCAAGTGATATTCTTATAATCACTGCCTGGCCTGTGGGCTTCAGGAAGGAAAACAACTGCCCACTGACCCTAGGTTCCTAGTGGAATAGTGGGCCAATGGATCCTTTTGGTTCTGTCAAAAACCTACTTAGAGAAACATCAAAAATTAGTGTAACAGAATACATTTATTTTGAGTAGATATGATTCGAATTGGGCAGTGTCATCTGAACATATCCGGAAGGTGCTCTGAACAGGAGACAGTGAAACCGGGTTATATAGGTCATTATTATGTTAATTTCTCAGAAGAGAGCATCAAAGCAAATGGCAGGTTACAGAAACAGTCACCTAGGACATGCCATACATCCTAAAACAGCCTCTAGTCAGACCCTGGAGTTCCTGCTTCTTGAAGCTGGCCGTACATACAAAAATCTCTAACAGAACCCAGTGCCTGAGACCAAATAGTCTCCACTAAGCTGCTCACTAAGCTATTGTTTGATCTGCAAGCGACTCCAGGGAACCAGTTCCTTCAAGGTTCCAAAGGACACCTAAGGGCTGGTGGCCTGGATGGGTCACCCCAATTCCAGAAACCCATGGATTCCAGGAGAATAAAAATAATTTTGTCAGTTCCCACAAGCTGGTTCCACTCAAGTGGCAGTGAGTCTGCTGTGGACTGTACAGGACAGGCAGGCTCAGGCCTGGAAACAGTCCTTCACTCTAACTCTGCATGGAGTCTGACCTCTCCCTCCAAACCAGTCTTTTCACTAATCAGTGATGTCTCTGGAATCTACTTTGTCTTCCAGGGGTCGCCTCCATCTTTGCCCACACCATTTCTCTCAGAGTAGACAGTATTGAAGTCTCATTTTCCTCTCCCCATTACCATTTGATCACCAGCTTATAGACCCAGTATCCATCAAAGGGCTCACAACGCTTTCAGAGCGGCCCTTATGCTGCCCGCAGGGAGAGAGCCATGACTCCACAGAGTGGGCAGTGAGAACTAGCTCTACAGGGACCAGCAGGTGTTCTGTGATTTAGTCCCAGTAGTCCATCATATAGTAAGCACCAACAGCTCCAACCAGCACCTGCCAGCACCATGCACCCATTTCATACCAAAGAAAAGTGCCCACACTCGCACCAGCAGTTGGTAGCACACACAGGGATAGAGCCAAATCCAGAGCACTCATCTTTTGATCCACACATTTGGCAGCCTGTCCTCCTGCACAAGCACAAAAGGTCATCTTATGTGGGTGTCAGAGCTGCTGACACTGAGAGCAAATCTGTCCCTGTGAAAGCTCGGAGCACGCTGGGATCCACCGTCTGGAGCAGAAGTGCCACGTCTGCAGACACCTGCAGTTTGCCTAATTACATTGTCACACACCCTTGAGAACCACCGTGTGCTTCAGATGCACCACATATGTGACTAACGAGGTGTCTGAACCCTATGTTATGAAATTGTCACAGGCCATTTGTCAGGAAGTAGCTGCCTCACAAGCATAGCATACTTAAAATTTGAGCATCCACATTTTCATAATAATCCTTTGTAATTATAAAAATAACGCATAATTTCAATTACATGCAACAAGTATTTTCTGGGCATTCATTTCAAAGGTACCTGAATTCGAATTTCCCAGGACTTTTGTTTCTTTGAGCCTCCTTGAGGGATTGCAAAGCAACAGGCGCTGTTACCTCAACTTTAAACCTGAGAAAGAAATAATGATTTCCTAATGAAAAGAGAGATCTTAGCTTGAAATAAATCGATCACTATTGATTTCCTTCTCTTGTAGAGATGTATTAACCACTATACACTTTTATGTTTATCCTTCACACAGATTATTTTATCCTTATCGTAGTCTTCACATTGATTCTTTGTAAAGCATACTCAATGTAAGTCCAACCATCATTTGGTTTGGTGAGTGGGTTATCCCTGCCCTTGGCTGGGAGGTTGTTTCCCCTCCCTCCTGTCCTGGCTCCTTGCTTTGCAATCCTGCTGTTGCCAGTTATGAGTTCTCTACACCATCTGCAGCGGAACCACAGCATTACCATTCTCCGCCCAGTTCAGCAGACCCGGAGGGCTGAGCGAGCCTGCGGTCACAGGAGCCCCCAGTCTCACCTTAGAGCCAGCAGGGGCGCTGCCTCACCGGGCACCAGGAACATGCCCCCACCAGCTTCACCATTTATAACTGCCCTCAGCTGGCAGCCACGCCAACCCTTTTGGGAGGAGGGGGTGGTTGATGGTCCATCCATTCTCCTTCTACCTCAGTCTCTTGGGTACTCAAGCTTTCTCTGTCTTGCGCTACTGTTTGCCGGGGAATAATCAGAGTCATGTATTACTACATGTTCTCTGAACAGAATTTGCAAAGTGCTGAAAAATAAACATACACAAAAACTGTAATGACACAGCCAGAAGTAAACCCAGTTTTTAATCTCTGCATTTATGTCTGTATTTCATAAAGAGATTATATTATAATACTGTTTCTTTAACTGATTTTTTTAATTAACCATACATCATTTTCTCATGACATTAAGCATTATGCTAACTGACTGCTAAGTGGCGCATTGAACGACTGTATCACTGCATACTTAATATATCTTCAAACACTGCCGATTTCTTTTTTCAACCACAAATAATGTCAATATAAAAAAGATTCATGGGGCTGTTTGTACTTATCTGGTTATTTTCATATGGTAAACTTCCAGAATTGGAATTGCTGTGTCAAAAAGTGAGCACATTTTAACGAGTGGGCCCTTGACCTGATTCAACCAGTTCTGCTTCCCGAGGCTAGATTTTTCTAGCTCTCTGTGTCAATTCTGGGACTCCATCACCTTCAGCAGCATCACAAGGAGGTGCTTGAAAAACCGCAGCGTCCTGGTGGCCTCACCCGTCACCCACCCTCCATGCACTCCATGCCCAGGGTCTGCACACCTGATCTCCCACAGGTTTTGCTCTGGGACAAGAGAGCTTGCTAACCGTAGCCCTACCGTCCAGGGTTAATAACTCCCCACACTGAGCCTTAGCTCAAAACTCTTTTGTTTTCCCCTTTTGATTATGACCTCCTTTGGAAAGACAAGTTTCCCAGAGTTGAATTAGAATTTTGCCAACTTGATTATGGTTGCTGTATCCCAGAATTCCTAGCGGCTGGCTTTAGGGTTCAGCTTCCATTAATGTCCTACTGAGTCTCCTGACACCGGGACAAGGCCCACCTGCGGCAGTCTCCAGGTTAAAGGAGAATAGCTATAATGGTGATAAGTTCACCTCTGGGTCAGCTCCCCAACAGCAGACTCAAAAAACTAAACTATCCAAGCTCAAAACAGGTTTGCTTACTTGCAATGCTCTACATACAGAGGTTTATTGAGGGGAGAGGCTGAAATTGTGGGAGAGATGACATTGATGAGTTAGCTATGAATTTTAAATATCCTGCAACCATGTCCTTCATTCGTATGAAATAAAAAAAAAAATACTCCTAATTATGGAGTACATTTTTTTGAAAAGTTTTCAGTTTTTTTTTAAACCACAATCCTTGTTACTTCTTTTTTATAGGAAAATCTAAATTTGGACCAAAACAAAAATAAAACGCAGCTATGAGCTTTCAACATTCTCCTTGTGCCTGGATTACCAAATATTATTATTTCTATTCATAATTTACACTGCTTCTGATAGAGCTGTTATTATTGAAAACAAAAACACAACAAAAACCCTTTGAAATCTTCTTCAGCAAATTCTCTAAATAGGCAGCACCTTCCTATTGCGGCTCAATTCTTTTCTAAGAGGCCAGCTAATTTTACCTTTTAAAATCATTAATATTTAAATTCCCTATTTCTTCAATATCTAATTACTTGCCAAGATTTGTCAAATCGTTTTTGATCACATCAGTAAAAATGTTACTACCTATTTGTGAGGGGGCAACTGTTCTGTGTAATTGGAAACAGGGAGCTGGGAGGGCCTTTCACCCCTGGTCGGGAGCCCCTGTGTTTTAGCCTTCTGTTCTCTGTGCCCTGTGTTCTCCCCCATCACCTGATTCCCTTTAGACATGTGTGCTAGAGCTGAAAGTTTCCTGTGTCAGCAGCCTGCAGCTTTTGTGTCTTCTTAGCACGACAACCCCAGGCTTGGGAGAGACATCAGTCCCACACAGTACCACACAGCGCCAGGGCCGCTGGCTCCTCATTTGTCTTCTCAGAACCCTGATGAGCTCGTCCAATTGCCCTCTGGTGGATGTACAACAGGTGAAGGAGGCCTGTCAGCCCACAGCGCTTGTGGCACCTCCATAGAGCCTTTCACCTGACCAATGTCTCTCAGCCTGCCAGGCCGTCCGGCGTTTCATTTACAGAGACCAAACAGTCACAGTTTTTCTTTCCAAAGCCCCAGGAATCTATTGCGCGCTGGGCTGGAGCCATCTCTGCAGCCCCCCTCTCACTGCACTACATGTAAATCAGGGCATCAGGGGACAGCAGAGACCGACCCTAAACTGTCCCGAGAAGCCGGGTTTGATGTAGCAGTGTCCTTGTCAGGGATCAGCTCCTCTTGTCCCTTTGTGCGCCAGTGGAAAATTCTGAAACAGTAGCCCCAAGAAAGGTTTTCTCTATCCTCGCCCCTGCCAATATTCCTCAGCTAGTGTTTCTTCAGAGGCCTCCACAGCGCTGGCCCAGTCCTTTGATGGCCGTATGAATGTAGATTCCTGTCTATTTCAGCTGTGCTCTCTCTAAAGGCTTTTTTAAAAACGTTAAATGCTGAATTCTAACCAGCATGATACCATTTCATTTTGCGTCAGCCCAGACCCAAAATACTAAAGCTCCTACAAAGACATTCAAACTGTTTTAGACATGATAGAAATAAATACAAGTTTCAGAACATTTTGCAGGAGTGAAAGTTAGCTCTTTGCAAAGTCAGCTTTGACTTGTATTCAGAATGGGTTGAAAGATAATGCAGACTGGATTCAACTACACAAAATGTTACAAAAAGTCCCAGACATACCATTATTCAGAGTTTCTAAAAGAGCATGGAGCAGGGCTTTTAGCCAGATTTCTCCCCTTTTTATAAGGTGTGTACTTTCCTGCCAAGAGGAAAAGAGTAGGAGCAGGATTGCATTTGCTATCTGATCTGACAGTCTCTTTACCATCATCTTGATATTGGGCTCTGCCAAGGCCAACTACCTAACGTCAGCTGCCCCTTCTACAGTGAAAAATGCTCCTCAGGGATTTCCCTTGTAAACAGGTAATCGATCTCCCATAGGGGCCTAAGAGGACGGTCTCCCAAATCGGCACGAGACTTGTTTCTGTGTTAAGCTGTCCCTTAAACAGAAACCATGTGGTTTCACCCAAACATCCTGTGATAAAGCTGAGTGACGCTCAGGGGCTGTGTCAGACAGGAGGGAAGATGAGCTTCATGAGGGGGACATTTGCTCCAGCAGTTAGTTTGTTGCCTAGCCTATGATTTGGGAGAAAGTAGACAAAATCCGGATGACCGGAGGCAGTATTCTGTACTGGAGCTTGCTCGTTGGCCGGCCTAGCCCTGTGAGTAACTTCTGGCGGGAGAGATGGACACCAAAGGCTGGGAAACGTGGCCAATGCAGGCGCCTTTCCAAACGAGGGGCAGCTCTGTGATGCTCCCTTGCCTCTGTGAGAATCACCAGCTGCAACAGGTTTGCGGGGCGGCATTGTCATTCTCACCTCCCAAGTAGACCGGCCTAGAAATCCTTTTTGATCTGACACCTATACCGTTGTGCCTGGACCCTGCACTGCTAAGGGAGTAGCGCTGAGGAAGCCTGAGTCCGTGTTACAGCGGGTAGACCAGGGATTTGCATTTCGGACAAAGGGCTTGAAATAAAAAAAAAAAAACACATGGTTTCTGACATTATGTGGTCGTGATGCTCTACATTGCCTGGTGGCTACGTTAATGTGCTACCTTACCTTGCTGCAGCACATTCCAAAGGATTTCTTTTTCTATATATTATACTATTAATAATATAAGTGTTGGATAATGGTGTCTTTTTTAGGTTAAAAAATTTTCACATTCAACAAATGATTAGTATGTAAATAGGCAAAATTGGCGATATTTATCTTGTCAGCTGAAATGCATGTGGCTAAATAAGCTTGGCTTTCTCTAGGCAATTTAGTGAAGTGCATCATTTCTAGCTTGGGAAATCAGTCATTCAAAGTCTGCAATAATATCACTGAGCACAGTTCACCCTCTAACTCAAGACATAATACAGGAACCCAGTCAGTGACCTGGGCTCATACGCAGAGCTTGGAAATGGGCACCCACTATAGAGAATAGCGGCTTTGCTTGGCTGAACAGCGAGGCTGGATCAGGCAGCTGGAGGCCAGATTCAGATGACATCAATGCACAGCTTGCCACAAGGGTTAAAGTGTCTCAAAAACACCCAGTCATGGGCAGGATGGACTCTTTCATTTACCAACTTCTTAATACCACCCATCATCTCCCTTTCCTGTTTCTTGATGTGGTCTAAATTTGGAAAAGTATAAAGACAAAAGAGAGAAAGAAAGGAAGGATGTCTAATGATTGGATTGTATTTTGACAAGTTTATTCTCCGCAGATATCTCGGCTGCCAGTCTAGCTGCTACCTGGCTTCATTTCACAATACACTCTTAAGAGCTACTCACCAGGAAGATCGTGTTTAAAGACAAAATAGAGTGTCATCTTACATCAGAAGAAGGAAGTACCTGTCTTTCAAAGTTGCAGTCTATATGGGCAAAGTAGCTACATCCAGTGTTTGAAGCACCAGACAGGATTAGGAAATTAATAACTTTTTAACTATACAAGACAGAGTGTGATTGAGAACAGTGTCACAATACTTGATGCCAGCGACACCTTTGATTCATTATAGATAATCAAGAGGAGCCTCTTGGGATGATGGGTGCTAAATGAGCCTCAGTCCTCAGCTCCTTCAAACACCACTGCCATTCCAAGGGAGGTAAAGGCCACTGGGCGGAGGCAGCTTTAGATAGAGGGTCAGCCATCAGACACTATGCACCAACTGGACATAGAGTTGAGGGATTTGCTTTTCAGCAGGTGAGGCTGTGGTTTTGGGTTTAGTGTTTTGTTTTTTCAAAAGATGCTCTAAATTATTGAGTGGAAACCATGATTTTGATTGTTTTTCTTTGTTTTGTTTTGTTTGGCCCTTGAGGGGCATTGACTAAGTAATGAGCCATTGCCTTACCCAGGCCTCAGTGTCAGATTAGAACATGCAGAACTTTGTGTTGAAAAGACCATGTAAAAGACCAACTGCTAACGTGTTTCTCTCTGAGGGTCTCTGCTGGGGGAGTCAGCATGGTTCATCACTGGAGCACAAACATGAACTCCGCCATTCAGCCATTTCCTGGTGGTGAGATCTGGATTCTGTGGCTGTCCCACCTTTCCACCAGTCCCCCAGGACCTCACTCCTCCTGGCCTTGGCTAGAAGCACCAATGGCTCCAACCACGCAGAAGAAAGGTCTCCCAGGCTGCCATTAAAACACCCTTGTTATTGAGAGAGGTTTTCCCACTCTTTCTCTCCGATTAATTTATTCATTAATTAATCCCATGAATTAGTTTATTAATTCAGCAAGTGCCGTGGATTGAATTATGTCCTCCAAAAAATGTGTGTCTCAAGTTGGCTGGGCCATAATTCCTGGTATTGTGTGACTTTCCTACATGTTGTATATTCTGCTTCTGTAATGTTAATGAGGGAGGATGGGCAGCAGTTGTGTTAGTGAGGCAGGATTCAATCTACAAGATTAGATTGTGTCTTGAGGCAATCTCTTGAGATAAAAGAGAGAAGTGAGCAGAGAGACAGAGACCTTATAACACCAAGAAAGCAATGTCAGGAGCAGAGCGCATTCTTTTGTCTGGGGGTCTCTGCATGAGGAAAAGCTCCTATTCCAGGGGAAGATTGATGAAAAGGCCAACAGAGAGAGAGAGCCTTCCCCTGGAGCTGACGCACTGAATTTGGACTTCTAGCCTACTAGACTGTGAGAAAATTAATTTCCCTTTGTTAATGCCATTCACTTGCATTATTTCTGTTATAGCAGCACTAGATGACTACAACAGCAAGTGTTTATTGGACTTTGAAATGGCCAGCTCAATGCTAAATTCTGTAAAGGAGGATACTAAGAAGCATTAATTCCATTCAACAAACATACATTGAGCACCTGCTCCATAAAGAGCAATGTCATAAGCACAAAAGTGTGTCAAAGTGAGCTAGCTCTTAGGGAATTTACATTAAGGTATGGGAGGAGATGAGACCTATAAGCAAGGCAAATGTTTACGTCCTTTGAGAAATATTTTTCGTAAATGTTGTATGAGTTTATAGGATAGAGAGATGGTTTCTGATTGGAAAGATAATAGGGATTAGGGACTGGGAATACATTACAAGAGGAGTGATCAGTGAGCTGGGCCACAGGGATTCAACCAGGTAAAGGTGAGTGTAAGACTATTTAAAAACAGGTACAGTGCCGGTCCCACCAATATAACATGGCAGATGCCGACCAGAAACATGCAGTGCAGCCAGCTGTGGTCAGGCTGGCTAAATATCAGTACTAGACTTGATCATTCAACCAATTTATTGAATATCTACTCTGTGCCAATCATAATTCCTCCTCTTACAACACTAAATACACAGTCCCTACTTTCATGGAGTTTCTTAAAACACAATCTGAGTTGACCAAAAAAAAAAAAAAAAAACCCAAACCTATTGCTGTCGAGTTGATTTCGACTCATAGCGACCCTGTAAGACAGAGTAGAACTGCCCCAGAGGGTTTCCAAGGAGCTTCTGGTAGATTCCAACTGCCGACCTTTTGGTTAGCAGCTGAACACTTAACCACTGCACCACCATGGCTCCATAGGAAAGACTAAAGTCTGATTTATCTTTGAATCATTGGCATCTAGTATGGTGTTTGGTTCATAGTAGATTCTCAACCAAAATTTATTGAACTGTTTCCTAGTTTGAGAAATATTGTCCCCTTAAGAAAAGTTATAATGAGTTTGGCTCTTATCTCCTTAATCAGCTTGCAGGATGCCTCTGGAGGGAGAGGAGAGAAGGGCAAGGCAAACTCAGAGGAAAAGAGAACAGCTGCAGAAGGAGCATCTGGAGGTAGGCACCTGGGACCAGACGGGTGAGCCAGGCAGACTGACTTCGAGAAAGAAGATCACTGCTAATATGAGCAGGATGAAAAAGAACTTCAATGCCAAACATCAGCCTCCTTGGCAGAGAGTTCAAAGGAAGGGCATGTTCTGACTGCTTGCCTTTAACCTCATGCATGTCCTTGGGAAAAGTTTCAATCTTTCTTCTCTTCCACTGGCAGCAGGATGCTTGCTTGTCCCATTCCTTGGCAGGAAGCAGAAACCTCAGGAGGAACACAGTGCTCAGGGAACTGAGGTCTCATCCCGTTCTGCTACTGGTGTAAGTTCATGCAGGAAACTAGCACAGGACCACAGAGTAGTCGTTGGGGCATCTGCAACAATGAAGCCACAGTCTAAGAAAAAAAGAGCCAGTACGACCAAGTGGACACAGCTCAGACGAGCCCAGCCAATGTTCCTCTACCACCTCAGCACCGTCAGTCTTCCTGAAGCTTATCTCTTTATGTATTCCAACAGAGATTTAGTATATCCACATCGATGGTGAATGTTATATACTTGGATACATGGCTACCACTTTATTTGGTACATTCTGTTTGTCTTCATTTTCTAGATTGTTTTTTTCCTCTTTCTGATCTTCTTTTGCATTGTGTGAGGGTAGTCTCTCGCCTCCTCATTTTATTTTCTCCCTACATTAGTTTGGTAATTATACACTCTGATTTCTATTCTTGTAGTGATTTTATCAGTTGTGAAAAAAATCTTAGTCATTAATCTTTCGTGCACTGCATTTCCCCTGTTTTCTCAGTGATCTCCTTCTGAACCTCTGTTTCTTCCACTCCCTTTAACATGTTTGAAGTTCTGACCCAGAACCCCTACACACCAGCCACAGTCATCACCGCCCCCACCACAGAGGCACAGGCTCCAGCTGTCTCCACACAAGCACGAGTACAAATGAACCTACATTTACAGGTTGAGGCTAATCAGGGTTCTAGACACTATGGTGGGTCACTGAGGAGTAGACTACCCCTGGCACAACACTGCCATGACAAGACCCACACTGGCCCCGTGGGCTCTGTGGGCCTCTGTGGGCCTCTGGGGACAGACTCTCAGAAGCTTCTCATTTTTACAGCTCAAAAGTCCAAGATCCTGGGCAGTCTCCTGGCCCAACTGTTACTATTATCATCATCAATGGACAGGGCTCAGGCAAACACTAGAAAGTCCGCCTCTGTGGCTCCTCGTTGTCCGAGTGATTTGTTTCCCTCTTTACCTCACGTGACCATAAATGACGTTGGATTCATACCGATGCTGAAATTACAAAGATTTGAATTCTGTGTCTGCCTTCCAGCATAAATCTCAAGTTTTCCTCAGGGAGGAGTCACCCTACCAAATACTTCTGAGGTCCCCACGGGATGCTTGCATTCCGCCCTGCAGACCTGCCCAGGAAGCTCCCCCTGTAAGTTCAGTGTGAGGGTTACTTCCGTCTTTCTCCTCCTCCTCCCAGCTCAGGCCCAGAGCTTTAATACCCCTGTCCATAGCGAAGCCAGGAACAGTGACCCTGCAAACTGTCTTCGATAAAGCCACCATCTCCATCAAACTAATGTGGACCAGCCTTCCATACCAGGTGACTGCTCACAGAGAGACACAGGTGACATGGCACATTCCATCTGCTGCTCCTTGGGATCTGTCCCCCAGCCTCAAGAGCCCCAGCCTGCTCAGCTCACACACACTCATACTAGGTGACGATGGGCTGGGCTGCGCCAGGCCGGCCCAGGGCTCTGCACCCGGAACCTGGACCCTTCACTGACCCCCAGGCTTCTCAGCCCACTACTCCAGACTCAAGTCCCTCCCAGCAAGCTCTTCCACTGGGCTCCTGTTTCTGTTACAGAAACGTGGCTTTCCCTGTAATTTTTATTTTTGCCTTTCAAAGTTCAGGGCTGCACTAAGGTTCCAGTCGTTTTCTTCCAGATAGTTCTTTGGAATAGCGTAAGTACTATCTTTCATCTATTCTAAGATACAGATATTTCCACATCTTTACCTCCCTGGAATCAGGATGTGCCTTAACATTAACTGTGCTTTATAATTAGAATTGGAAGCAACTCCTTAAACTGGTCAGACATAAAATGACGGTGTAATACCCTTGGTCGAATTTCAGATTTAATAAAATACAGCAACTTCGCAGATGCAAAAAAGGACCTGGGCTAAGGGGCAGCCCCTGTAACACAGGCCACAGTTTCCAGACCCCAAATGCACATGACATGTAGGGAGGCATGATGTCTGTCCCACCCAAGGAGGACCCAAGATCCTTGGCCTACCCATGGCAGCCAATATGTCCTCTTACTTCCAGAGGAACTGTGAGCATCTGAGTCCAAGCGCTTTCACACTTACCATCATACAGAGAGGAAAGTGGCTGCCTAGACACAGCATAATTACTGTTATTATTTAAAGGCACTGAAACGCCTGAACTGTAGAAAGGCACACAGGAGTTCATATACACTGAAAGCCACATTATGGTCCCCAGCAAACACCTCCCTGTTTGATGTGGCATCTATTCCAGCCTTTGTGGTGGGGAAGGGTTCTCAAAGAAGCTGTCAGAATCTCTAAGGAGTCTGTAGGTGGTCTCAACCATAGGAAGTATTGCTTTGTAAGCTTTTTTGTTTGTTTGTTTGTTTGTTTAATTCTCCCAAATTAGTTTGCTCTGAGATCAATTAATATCTTGAAACGTGTGTGTAAGGAAGCCTGATGTGCTGCCACAAAGAACTTGGCAATGTTCTCCTATATTTGTGCAATTGTCAGCAAATCCTACATAATCCCCTCCCTTTATATTTTAAGAAATACAATGTGTGAGTCATGCTTAGATCGCCATTGGTCAAAGTACAATATTTCGAAAGCAACCATAAGAGTGTGGCAGTGTATATAAACATTGCGAACTGTTTTCACAATAATTTGGCTTCCAAAAATTTATCTTCATCCACCTTCAATCATATTTACCAATGCAGTTGGTCTTCTTACTCATATCCTTCTCCTTTTTACTGCTTCTCTCATGTCCAAAATGCCTTCATTCATGGGCAGAATTGAGGGTATGGGCCTGGTCTGCCCATCCCAAAGCAAAGGTATTTCCATCCTACCACATTGATTCATTTCAACCACATAACCCTGCATCTCTTTCCCAGCTGACCCCACCTGCAGTCAACGCCATTCTTTTCTTCCAAAAAAAAAAAAGAGAAAAAGCAGAAAACAAAACACATTGCCATCTAGTTAATTGACTCCTAGCAACCCTATAGAAGGGAGTAGAACTGCCCCACAGGGTTTCCAAGGAGCAGCTGGTGGATTCAAACTGGTAACCTTTTCGTTAGTAGTCAAATGCTTAACCACTGTGTCACCAGGTCTCCCCCCTCTTCCCAGGACCAGTCCAAATCTAAAACAGCATAGAAGTCAGTCTTTGGGCTACACATTGATCACCCTCTTGACAGTGTGCTCTGGCTGCCATATGAGGTCCATCTTGTCCCAGGCCTAGGCCTCTTCTGTGCCTCCCAGTCTTACACTTAGATATCAGACTTCTGCTAAGCTGCATATTGTTGTTATTGTGTGTCATCGAGTCAATTCCGACTCATAGTGACCGTATAGGACAGAGTAGAACTGCCCCTTAGGGTTTCCTAGGCTGAAATGTTTACAGGAGAAGATTCCCAAGTGTTTTTTTTCTGCAGTGGGGCTGGTGGGTTTGAACCACTGACCTTTAAGTTAGCAGTCCAACACTTAACCATTGTGCCACCAGAATTCCTTCTAAGCTGCCTAGGCCCCACCAATTCCTAGATCTCTGTTTTACTCTTCCATGTGCACTTCCAGGGCCTGGTCCTCTAACTCTTCCTTGAGTCCCAATTCAGTAGCTGGGCCTGCTCCTCCAAAGTAAATCTTTCTGATGCCACTGGCTCTCCTGCCTCACCTGCATTACCTACCCTGTATCCCACTGTTGCTGTTCTTCTCTGATTCCCTGGGACCCCTTGCTATGTCATCCTAAATCTACACTCCCCTCAGCTTCGCCCATCTGCTTTGATTGCCACCAATGTTACAGCTAATACATGGGTGCAGTGCTCGCCCACTCTACCACTGCTTTTTTGGTAGCACCTGGAACTGAGATTATCCTCTTAGCACCTGTCCTGGGTCAAGTACTGGGTCTACTTCTACCCCCGCCTTCTCATTTGGCTTTGAATGACTTAACATGCCTAGTCAGTTCCAGAGATATGATTCTTTCACTAATAGAATTTTTCTTTTTAACCTGGAATGCTCTCCCATCTCTCCTACACTCCTCCATCCTTCAAGTTTCAGCTCAAAATCCACCTCTTCTATGAGTATTGCTTGGTCATCTAGTCTTCATAACTTTCAATAGGCCTTCAAAAAATATTTGTTGAATGGATAGGACAACAGTGTGGGTCAGACAATGGATAGCCAGGATACATTGCAGGCAATAGGAGGGGGATGCAGCAGGTGAACAAGTGCTACTACCTAGGGTAGCTGACAGGAGACCAAGGTAGATTGGCAGGGCTCAATAGTGAAAGGAAGGGCAAAGTAGGTCCCGTTTCTAGAGGGTTGGAGTAACAGATATGAAATTAAGAGACCCATTTACTAGAAAGGGTACAAGATACCACCTTAGTCAGAACCTTCACAAGAAATCAGGCAAAGAAACCAAGATATCAGATCAGGAAAAAGGCCAGAGCCTCAATTAAGCTAACTCTGAGCCTCATGAGTTTTTGACAAGGCCTTTATACTACGTTGCAACCAAGAGGTCTTATTTTTCCTAGAAACTTAGAAAGCAGATAGCCAAAATATATACATTTCCCACACAGTATTCTAAAGAGCAGTAGCTTTGTAAGATGATATGGGCTTTCTAAGTAAATTGATTTCCACTGTTGAAAGATGCTTAAGAAATGCTGCGTGCTCAATGGATGCTATCTAGTGGTTAGACTTGATGCCATTTAAGGTACCTCTCAAAGATGATGTTCCTTAGAATACATGACTTAACGATTTCTAGAATCTGATTCACATTAATGTCTTAACATGACTTTCCAGTTTGGGAAATCAATTTGTGCCCCCAAAATGCTATTAAAAGTTTTACAATTTTATTATTTTGTTTGATTTCCAATTAAAAATGATAAGCACTTATTCAGTTTAAGGGAGTGTAAACTGGCACAACATTCTGGAGAGCAATTTGGTAGCATCTAGTTAAGGTGAAAATACACATAACCTATAATCTAGAAATTCAGATATTCGACTTCTAGGTATGTGAACAAGAGAAACTTTGAACATGAGTCCAAGGAGTCACATACAATGATGTGATTCTTGCCATCGTTTTTAAGAGCAAAAAACTGAAGCCTATCAAGATATTCATAAATACAAGAATAATACTATCTTTTATTGATACAGTGGAATATGATGTAACAGTTAAAAATGAATGATTAGGGAGGTGGGGCCAAGATGGCTGACTAGATAGAACTACCACGGATCCCTCTTGCAACAAAGACTTGGAAAAACAAGCGAATCAATCACATACATGACAATCTACAAACGCTGACCATCAAACACAGATCTAAAAAGATGACCTGAGTGACAAGGGAGTGAAAAGCCACGCCCTGAAGCAGCAACTGCCTCTGGACCCGGCATCCCGCTCCACAGCCTTGAGCCCTCGCGGTTCCCTGGTGCCAAGTGGCGGGGCCGATTGCAGCTTGCCAAGGTGGGGCAGGCACGGGACACAGCCCTAACCCCTAGCCCCCTGGGGTAACCTTGGTAGAGACTCAGCCAGCGCAAGCAGGCTGCACACTGACGTGGCTAATGAGAGAACCGGCTACCACGGGGAAGCAGCAACTGTTTTCGGAGCCTGGAGCCAGCATCTTAGAAAACCTTGGCACCGGGCTTTGGACTGGGCGCAGGGGAGCTGAGTATGGCTTCCTGAGATGGCGCAAGCACGGGATGCAGCCCTAGCCCCCTGAAGTGACATCGGGGGAAGCCCAGCCAGTGCATCAGGCAGCGCAACGCCGCTGACAGGAGGAGACGTCACCGGGAGGCAGAGACTGGTTTTGGAGCCTGGAGTGCGGCATCCCAGCCGGGGAACCTTGGGATTGGGCTTTGGACTGGGAGCAGAGGAGGTGACCACGGCTTCTGAGACAGCACAAGCATGGGATGTGGGCCTGACCCTCGGGGGCAATCTCAACCCAGCCAGCACACACAGGCTACCTGCCCCTCAGGAATCTCAGATAAAACAGTCATCACCAAACAAGATAAGTAACTTTGTCTATACTGCTGGGTCCTATACTCTCCTATCTATCTGATCCCTCCCCTCCCTGCCCCAGGTGGCTTCATTAACATTGGAATCTCCTGGGCCAGGGAGTGAAGTGCTCTGCGTTTTTGTTTTGTTTTTTTTCTTTTCCTAACCCATTCTCCTGGCCTGAGAGAAGCAGCTACTAAAACCCAGGGACGAAAAATCCTTTCCTGACTTCCCTAAACTGGAATAAAAATACAGAACCAGCTCCAGCCAAGCACATGAGACCAACAGTCTTTGGCTTTCATCCCTACAGGGAACAAGGTGGCTATTATAAAGCAAAGGCAATCTGATAGAGATTTGACTGTAATTGTTTTAGGGGATCGCTGGAAAGACAAGTTTTCCAGGTCTGATATCTCTATCTATTAAACAGAGCCCTCACTGATCCACAGCGGGGAACTGAGGGCAGAAACTCCACCGAAACCACCTAGCCACCTGCCAAAGGGGTCTGAGGATACTGACACCTACCGATCTTTAGAGGTACAAGCATTGGGTGCCTAAGGTCCAGCTGCAGAGCCCACCCACCAAAATGCTTTAGGAATACAGACACGCCTCCCTCACTGGCACGTGGGGGAAGGCTGTCATCATCCTACCCCCGCCCCGGTGTGTGACTCCCTGCTGCTACTAGAATCTGGTTCACAGAACTATCACTGCTACTCTTCTAAGTTAATAGGTGACAGTCTGCACCACACACTTGGTGATCCAAAATCAGAACAGAACACCTAAGCTAGCTCTGTTCAAGAATACTGAATGGACTTACATGTCTGGTAACAGCCCAAACCAGCTGATAATAGGACATAAGTGATTCAAAGGCTGCAACAATCAAGACAACACAATCTAGTAGCCCGTGTGGGTATATTGAAAGAAAACAAAAGAAGATAAGACTCAGTGAGCAAATATAAGATAAATCATTACAGTATCTTATAGATGGCTCAGAGACAGCAGTCGATATCCAACCACATAAAGAAGCAGACCATGATTGCTTCTACAACTCCCCAAATTAAAGAATCAAAATCTTTCCCAAATGAACATACAATCCTGGAATTGCCAGATGCAGAATATGAAAAAAATAATACACAGAATGCTTCAAGACATCAGGGATGACCTCAGAAATGAAATAAGGCAATCTACAGAAAAAGCCAAGGAACACACTGATAAAGTAGTTGAAGAAATCAAAAAGATTATTCAAGAACATAGTGGAAAAATCAACAAGCTGCAAGAATCCATAGAGACAGCATTCAGAAATCCAAAAGATTAACAGTAAAATTACAGAATTAGACAACTCAGTAGGAGTCAGAGGAGCAGAATCGAGCAATTGGAATGGGGAAGGAGGAGGATAAGGCAATTGAAATCAATATAGCTGAAGAAAAATCAGATAAAAGAATTTGTAAAAAATGAAGAAACCCTAAGAATCATGTGGGACTCTATCAAGAAGAATAACTTGCGTGTGATTGGAATTCCAGAACAGGGAGATGTAACAGAAAATACAAAGAGAATAGTTGAAGATCTGTTGGCAGAAAACTTCCCCGGCATCATGAAAGACAAAAGGATATCTATCCAAGATTTTCATCGAACCCCATATAAGATTGATCCAAAAAGAAAATCACCGAGGCATAGTATCATCAAACTTGACAAAACCAAAGATAAAGAGAAAATTTTAAAAGCAGCCAGGGATAAAAGAAAAGTCATCTACAAAGGAGAATTGATAAGAATAAGTTCAGACTACTCAGCAGAAACCATGCAGGCAAGAAGGCAATGGGATGACATATATAGAGCACTGAAGGAGAAAAACTGCCAGCCAAGGACCATATATCCAGCAAAACTCTCTCTCAACTATGAAGGTGAAATTAAAACATTTACAGATAAACACAAGCTTAGAGAATTTGCAAAAAAAACAAACCAAAGCTACAAGAATTACTAAAGGAAATTGGTCAGAAAATCAGTAATATCAGATACCAGCACAACACATGGTCGCAGAACAGAACATGCTGATATTAACTCAAATAGGGAAATCACAAAAACCAATTAAGACTAATTTTAAAAAGAAAAAAAATGCTCAAAATAGGGAATCTCTGACGTCATTATGCAAAAGATCACAATAATCAAAAAGAGGGACTAAATACAGGAGGCATAGATCTTCCATATGGAGAGGAAAACAAGGTGATATAGGACAATACAAGTTAGGTTTTTACTTAGAAAAACAGTGGTAAACATTAAGGTAACCACAAAGAGGCCTAACAATTCCATAATTCAAAATAAAAACCAAGAAAGGCATAATGACTCAGCAAACATAAATTCAACTACTATGAAAATGAGGAACACACAATTTACATAGAAAAACTTCTCAGCACAATAAAGTAAGTCGAAAAATCAAATTGTCAACAATACACACGAAAAGGCATCAAAATGACAGCACTAAACTCATCTATAAATATGCTGAATGTAAATGGACTAAACGCACCAATAAAGAGACAGAGAGTCTCAGACTGGATAAAGAAACACGATCCGTCTATATGTTGCCTGCAAGAGACACACCTTAGACTTAGAGACACAAACAAACTAAAACTCAAAGGATGGAAAAAAATATATCAACCAAACAACAGTCAAAAAAGAGCAGGAGTGGCAATATTAATTTCTGACAAAATAGACTTTAAAGTCAAATCCACCACAAAGGATAAAGAAGGACACTACATAATGACTACAGGGACAATTGACCAGGAAAATATAACCATATTAAATATTTATGCACCCAATGACAGGGCTGCAGGATACATAAATCAAATTTTAACGGAACTGAAAAGTGAGATAGACACCTCCACCATTATAGTAGGAGACTTCAACACACCACTTTCGGAGAAGGATAGGACTTCCAGTAAGAAGCTCAATAGAGACATGGAAGACCTAATTGCTACAATCAACCAACTTGACCTCATTGACTTATACAGGACTCTCCACCCAACAGCTGCAAAGTAGGCTTTTTTTTCTAGTGCACATGGAACATTCTCTAGAATAGATCATATATTAGGCCATAAAACAAACCTTTGCAAAATCCAAAACATCAAAATATTACAAAGCATCTTCTCAGACCACAAGGCCATAAAAGGAGAAATCAATAACAGAAAAATCAGGGGAAAGAAATCAAATACTTGGAAAATGAACAATACCCTGCTCAAAAAAGACTGGGTTATACGAGACATTAAGGCGGGAATAAAGAAATTCATAGAATGCAACGAGAATGAAAACACTTCCTATCAAAACCTCTGGGACACAGCAAAAGCAGTGCTCAGAGGTCAATTTATATCGATAAATGCACACATACATAAAGAAGAAAGAGCCAAAATCAGAGAACTGTCCCAACAACTTGAACAAATAGAAAACAAGCAACAAAAGAATCCATCAGGCACCAGAAGAAAACAAATAATAAAAATTAGAGCTGAACTAAATGAATTGGAGAACAGAAAAACAATTGAAAGAATTAACAAAGCCAAGAGTTGGTTCTTTGAAAAAATTAATAAAATTGATAAACTATTGGCCAGACTGACTAAAGAAATACAGGAAAGGAAACAAATAACCCGAATAAGAAATGAGATGGGCCACATCAAAACAGACCCAGCTGAAATTAAAAGAATCATATCAGATTATTACAAAAAATTGTACTCTAACAAATTTGAAAACCTAGAAAAAATGGATGAATTCCTAGGAAAACACTACCTACCTAAACTAACACAATCAGAAGTAGAACAACTAAATAGACCCATAACAAAAAAAGAGATTGAAAAGGTAATCAAAAAACTCCCAAGAAAAAAAAAGCCCTGGCCCGGACGACTTCACTGCAGAGTTCTACCAAACTTTCAGAGAAGAGTTAACACCACTACTACTGAGGGTATTTCAAAGCATAGAAGATGAAGGAATACTACCTAACTCATTCTATGAAGCCACCATCTCCCTAATACCAAAACCAGGTAAAGACATCACAAAAAAGAAAATTACAGACCTATATACCTCATGAACATAGATGTAAAAATTCTCAACAAAATTCTAGCCAATAGAATTCAACAACATATCAAAAAATAATCCACCACGACCAAGTGGTATTTATGCCAGGTATGCAAGGTTGGTTCAGTATTAGGAAAACCATTAATGTAATCCACCATATAAATAAAACAAAAGAAAAAAACCACATGATCTTATCAACTGATTCAGAAAAGGCATTTGACAAAGAGCAACACCCATTTATGACAAAAACTCTCAGCAAAATAGTAATTGAAGGAAAAGTCCTCAACATAATAAAGGGCATCTATACAAAGTCAACAGCCAACATCATCCTAAATGGAGAGAGCCTGAAATCATTTCCCCTGAGAACAGGAACCAGGCAAGGATGCCCTTTATCACCGCTCTTATTCAACATCGTGCTAGAGGTCCTAGCCAGAGCAATTAGGCTAGACAAAGAAATAAAGGGCATCCAGAGTGGCAAGGAAGAAGTAAAATTATCTCTATTTGTAGATGACATGATCTTATACACAGAAAACCCTAAGGAATCCTCCAGAAAACTACTGAAACTAATAGAAGAGTTCGGCAGAGTTTCAGGTTACAAGATAAACATAAAAAATCACTTGGATTTCTCTACATCAACAAAAAGAACATCGAAGAGGAAATTACCAAATCAATACCATTCCCAGTAGCCCCCAAGAAGATAAAATACTTAGGAATAAATCTTACCAAACATGTAAAAGACCTATACAAAGAAAACTACAAAGAACTATTGCAAGAAACTAAAAGGGACCTACATAAGTGGAAAAACATACCTTGCTTGTGGATAGGAAGACTTAACATAGTAAAAATGTCTATTCTACCAAAAGCCATCTACATGTACAATGCACTTCCGATCCAAATTCCAATGACATTTTTTAATGTGATAGAGAAAAAAAACGCCAGCTTCGTGTGGAAGGGAAAGAAGCCCCAGATAAGTAAAGCATTACCGAAAAAGAAGAACAAAGTGGTAGGCCTCACTCTACCTGATTTTAGAACATATTATACAGCCACAGTAGTCAAAACAGCCTGGTACTGGTACAACAATAGGCACATAGACCAATGGAACAGAATTGAGAACCCAGATATAAATCCGTCCACATATGAAAAAAAAAAAAAAATGAGCAGCTGATATTTGACAAAGGCCCAATGTCAGTTAATTGGGGGAAAGATAGTCTTTTTAACAAATGGTGCTCGCATAACTGGATATCCATTTGCAAAAAAATGAAACAGGACCCATACCTCATACCATGCACAAAAACTAATTCCAAGTGGATCAAAGACCTAAACATAAAGACTAAAGCGATAAAGATCATGGAAAAAAAAATAAGGACAATGTTAGGAGCCCTAATACAAGGCATAAACAGAATACAAAACAGTAAAAATGATGAAAACAAACCATATAACTGGGAGCTCCTAAAAATCAAACACCTATGCTCATCTAAAGACTTCACCAAAAGAGTAAAAAGACCACCTACAGATTGAGAAAAAATTTTCAGCTATGACATCTCCGACCAGTGCCTGATCTCTAAAATCTATATGATTCTGTTAAAACTCAACCACAAAAAGACAAACAACCCAATTAAAAATTGGGCAAAGGATATGAACACACACTTCACTAAAGAAGATATTCAGGTGGCTAACAGATACATGAGAAAATGCTCTCAATCATTAGCCATTAGATAAATGCAAATTAAAACTATGGTGAGATTCCCTCTCACTCCAACAAGGTTGGCATTAATCAAAACAACACAAAATAATAAATGTTGGCGAGGCTGCAGAGAGATTGGAACTCTTATACACTGCTGGTGGGAATGTAAAATGGTACAACCACTTGGAAATCTATCTGGTGTTTCCTTAAAAAGTTAGAAATAGAACTACCATAGAACTCAGAAATCCCACTCCTCGGAATACATCCTAGAGAAATAAGAGCCTTTACACGAACAGATATTTGCTCGCCCATGTTTATTGAAGCACTGTTTACAATAGCAAAAAGCTGGAAGCAAGCAAGGTATCCATCAATGGATGAATGGGTAAATAAATTATGGTATATTCACCCAATGGAATACTATGCATCGATAAAGAACAGTGATGAATCTGTGAAACATTTTGTGACGTGGAGGAACCTAGAAGGCATTATGCTGAGTGAAATTAGTCAGATGCAAAAGGACAAATATTGTGTAAGACCACTATTATAAGATCTTGAGAAATAGTTTAAACTGAGAAGAATACTTTCTTTTGTGGTTATGAGAGGGGGAAGGGTGGGAGAGGGTTATTTACTGATTAGAGAGTAGAAAAGAAGTACTTTAGGTGAAGGGAAGGACAACACTCAATACAGGGAAGGTCAGCTCAACTGGACTGGACCAAAAGCAAAGAAGTTTCCTGAATAAACCGAATGCTTCGAAGGTCAGCAGAGCAAGGGTGGGGGTTTGGGGACTATGGCTTAAGGGGACTTCTAAGTCAATTGGCAAAATTAATTCTATTAAGAAAATTATTCTGCATCCCACTTTGAAGTGTGGCGTCTGGAGTCTGAAATGCTAACAAGCGGCCATCTAAGATGCATCAGTTGGTCTCAACCCACCTGGATCAAAGGAGAATGAAGAACACCAAGGTCACAAGATAATTATAAGCCCAAGAGACAGAAAGGGCCACATGATCTAGAGACTGACATCATCCTCAGACCAGAAGAACTAGATGGTGCCCAGCCAAAACCGATGACTGCCCTGACAGGGAGCACAACAGAGAACCCCTGAGGGAGAAGGAAAACAGTGGGATGCAGACCCCAAATTCTCATAAAAAGACCAGACTTAATGGTCTGACTGAGACTAGAAGGATCCTGGTGGTCATGGTCACCCAACCTTCTGTTGGCCCAGGACAGGAACCATTCCCCAAAACAGCTCATCAGACATGGATTGGACCGGACAATGCGTTGGAGAGAGATGCTGATGAGGAGTGAGCTACTTGCATTAGGTGGACACTTGAGACTGTGTTGGCATCTCCTGTCTGGAGGGGAGATGGGAGGGTAGAAAGGGTTAGAAACTGGCAAACGGTCATGAAAAGAAAGACTGGAAGGAGGGAGCAGGCTGACTCATTAGGGAGGGTGTAAATGGGAGGATGTAGTAAGGCGTATATAAGTTTACATGTGAGAAACTGACTTGATTTGTAAACTTTCACTTAAAGCACAATAAAAATTATTTAAAAAAATGAAAAGGGTATTTTCCCCTGTGTGGATCCAGACCAAGTGTGACAAACTCCTTACTTACAGTGGTTAATTAGAATTACTTGGTACTGTACATTGACGGATCTTTATTCAGTCCCTTGGTTCTTAACAAATAAAAAATCCATTTTCCCAGGGAAAAAAAAATGAATGATTAATCTCCTAATCTACAGGTATAAGTATAAATATATACCAAAATTTTAATCTTGAGTGAAAAAGTAAAATTGTACTTTGACATGAAAAACATGATAACATTTGTATAGACCTTAAAAACACAAAAATATCAATTATGCAAATATGTATTTTAGCAAACATATAAAAACATGGCGGAAAGGATATTCACTGTCTTCAAAATAGTCATTAACTCTGAGAAGGATGAGAAATGAGAGGCTTATAAAGAAGGGCCTCAAATGTATTTGTAATGATTTATTTTTTACAGATCGTTGCATGTGACTCCTTGAATTCACCTTCAATATTTCTCTTGTCTGTATACATAGAAGTTGCATTTCTAGATTATAAACCATAAGTTAAATCATTTCCATGTCCTCCCACTTGAGAGCAATCCAGTCTGAATTTTATCCTGACCGCAAAACTGAAATGTTTGTTATCATGATATCCAACAAGTTTAAGTCTTAGATACTTGGAGATTTCTCTATCCATGTTTTACTTGACTTTGGCAGGGTTTGGTGTAGTTAGCCTCTCCCTTATTCTTCATACAGTCCTGTATCTGAAGTCACTGCAGCTCATGCTCAGGTTTCTGTGTTAGCTCCTCCTCTGCTAATGTTAGATTTCCCAAGGGTCATTCCTGGGTTTCTTCTCCTCTGTCTACCATCTCTCTCTCAGTCTTCTCGTGCCATCTACATGTAAAAAAAATAATAATAATAATGGCTCCCAAATTCATATCTCCAACACTGGTCTCTTCTCCTGAGCTCTGACTCATATCTGTCAACTTGACACGTCGACTCATATGTCTACTAAGCATCTCAAAGTTAACATGTTTTGAACTCAGCTTCTTGATCTCCCAAACATACTTCTTTCCCAGTTTTCTTCATCTCATAAGTGGTGCCACATCCATTTCGTTTCTCAGGTTAAACTTCTGGGAGTCTTCCTTGATTCCTCTCTTTCACTCACTCCATATCTATTTCATCACCAAGTCCTGTTGTCTCTGCCCAGGATTTTCTCCATCTCTATCATGTCTTGCTGGATTAATTCATAAGTCAACCCTCCAAGAGGTATCCCCATTTTCACTCTTATTTGCCATTTTCCATAAGCAGCTGAAGGGGTCTTTTTTTTCTTTATACCTGTTTTTATATCATAACATAAATTTTATAAACACAAATTTTAAATATTCCATAATCAAATTCTATAATGTAAAGAAAAACAAACACCAAAAAACAAATCTATACTCATATACATACAATGCAGTTTAAGAAATGGAATATTAGAAACATTGGTGAAAGCCCCGGTACTCCCCCATAATTCTATTCCTCTTCCTTCCCTTCGAAGGTAACCACTAATCTGGTTTTTGTATTTATCATTTCCACACCTTTCTATGTATTTTCATCCTTATGTTTGATTTCCTAAACAATGTATAATTTTCTATGTTTTCAAAGCATTTATTTATTTACGTTCTTCTTGTTAGTTGCCATCTAGTCAATTTCAACTCATGGTGATCCTATGTGTGTGGAGTAGAACTGCTCCTTAGGGTTTTCAACACTGTGACCTTGCAAAAGCACATAGCCAGCCCTGTCTTCTGAGGCACCTCTGGGCAGGTTTGAACTGCCAACCTTTTGGGTAGTAGCCCAGCGCTTAGCTGTTTGCACCACCCAGGGACTCCTTCATGTATTTATATTAAGTGTATTTTTTGACAATTTCATTTCACTCAACAATATGCTCATGAGATTAATCCATTTAAATACCTATGATTCTTTCTCAATCTTTTTCTCACTGATATATATATATGTATATATATATAATAATTTATCCATTCTCTTATTGACATTGACTTTGTTTCTCTTTTGTTATTACAAACAACGAACATTTTTGAGATGCACGTACATGTGCAAAAATTTATCCAGGATATATATTCTCTGGTGGAGTTTTTGGATTGAAGAGACGAGCATTCTGAACTTCTCTTGATATTGCCAAACCATCAAAATAATTTTTACCAATTTGCTACTCACCAGCAGTGTATGGTTTTTATTGTTCTAAAATTTGTAGTGTAAGTCTAGTAATTATTGTCAATCTGGTGGGTGTGAAATAGGATATTGTATCTTTTTTAAATTTCCACATCCCTGAATACCAGTCATATTGGGCATCTTTTTCTTGCTTATTGGCTTCCATTCTTCTATTCATATATTCAGCCCAGAAACCCTGGTGGCGTAGTGGTTAAGTGCTACAGCTGCTAACCAAAGGGTCGGCAGTTCAGATCCACCAGGCACTCCTTGGAAACTCTATGGGGCAGTTCTACTCTGTCCTTTAGGGTCACTATGAGTTGGAATCAACTCGACGGCACTGGGTTTGGTTTTGGTTTATCTTCAGCCCACTTTTGTCTTAAATTTTTCTGTCCTACTGATTTATGCATACCCCACTCATCTGTCAGTTTGTCATACTATGGTGGCTTGCTTGTTGCTGTGATGCTGGAAGATATGCCACCAGTATTTCAAATATCAGCAGGGCCACCCATGGTGGGCAGACTTCAGATGAGCTTCCAGACTAAGACAGAGTAGTAAAAAGGACCTAGTGGTCTACTTCCAAAAAAAATAGCCTGGAAAAATGTGATGAATAGCAGTGGAACATTGTCTGGTATAGTGCCAGAAGATGAGCCCCTCAGGTAGGAAGCCACAAAAATACAATTAAGGAAGAGCTACCTCCTCAAAGTAGGGTCAACTTTAATGACATGGAGTCAAGCTTTCAGGACCTTCATTTGCTGATGTGGCATGACTCAAAATGAGAAGAAAGAGTTGCAAACACCCATTAATTATCAGAACATTGAATGTAGGAAGTATGAATGTAGGAAAATTGGAAGTTATCAAAAATTAAATGGAACACATAAACATTGATATCCTAGGCATTAATGAGCTGAAATAGACTGGTATTGGTCGTTTTGAGTTGGACAATCATATGGCCCACTATACCTGGAATGACAAATTGAAGGGGAATGGTGTTGCATTCATCGTAAAAAGAACACTTCAAGATCTATCCTAGTACAAAGCTGTCATTAACAGGAAAATAGCCATATGCCTACAACGAAAACCAGTTAATATGACTATTATTCAAATTTACACACCAACTGCTAAGGTCAGAGATGAAGAAATTGAAGATTTTTATCAACTTCCGCAGTCTGAAATTGATGGAACATGCAATCAGGATGCATTGATAATTACTGGTGATTGGAATGAGAAAGTTGGAAACAAAGAAGAAGGATCAGTAGTTGGAAAATATGTCCTTGGTGATAGAACAGATGCCAGAGATCCCATGATAGAATTTTGCAAGACCAACTTCTTCATTGCAAATACATTTTTTCAACAACATAAACTGCAACTATACATGTGGATCTCACCAGATGGAAATCACGGGAGTCAAATCAACCATATCTGTGGAAAGAGACGATGGAAAATCTCACTATTGTCAATCAGAACAAGGCCAGGGGCCAATGGCGGAATGGACCATTAGTTGCTCATAACCAAGCTCAAGTTGAAGCTGAAGAAAATTAGGACAAGTCCGTGTGAGCCAAAATATGCCCTTTAGTACATCCCAACTGGAGTTAGAGACCATCTCAAGGATAGATTTGATGCACTGAACATTAATGACTGAAGACCAGGTAAATGGTGGAATGATATCAAGGACACCACGCATGAAGAAAGAAAAAGGTCATTAAAGACAGGAAAAAGGATAAGACCAAAATGGATGTCAGAAGAGACTGAAACTTGCTCTTGTATGTAGAGTAGCTAAAGTGAATGGAAGAAATGGTGAAATGAAAGAGCTGAACAGAGTATTTCAAAGGGCAGCTTGAGAAGACAAAGCGACGTATTGTAATGAAATGTATAAAGACCTGGAGTTAGAAACCAAAAGGGAAGAACAGGCTCAGAATTTCTTAAACTGAAAAAACCGAAGAAAGAAATTCAAGCCTCAAGGTGCAATATTGAAGGATTCTATGGGGAAAAATATTAGATGGCTCAGGCAGCATCAAAAAAGATGGAAGGAATAGAATAACTGTAACAAAAAGAATTGGTGGACTTTCAACCATTTCCAGAGGTAGCATATGGTCAAGAACTAATGGCACTGAAGGAAGAAGTCCAAGACTGAAGGCATTGGTGAAAAACAAGGCTCCAGGAATCGGTGGAATTCCAATTGAGATGTTTCAACAAATGGGTGCAGCACTGGAAGTGCTCATTCATCTGTGCCATGAAATCTGGAGGACAGCTACCTCACCAGCCATCTGACAGAGACCCATATTTGTGCCCATTACAAAGAAAGGTAATCAAACAGAATGCAGAAATTATCATACAATATCATTAATATCTCACGCAAGTAAAATTTTGCTGAAGATCATTCAAAAATGGTTGCAGTAGTACATAGACAGGGAACTGCCAGAAGTTCAAGCCAGATTTGGAAGAGGACTTGGCACCAGGGGTATCATTGCTGATGTCAGATGGATCCTGGCTGAAAGCAGAGAATATCAGAAAGATGTTTACCTGTGTTTTATTGACTATGCAAAGGCATTTGACTGTGTGGATCATAACAAATTATGGATAACTTTGAGAAGAATGGGAATTCCAGAACACTTAAGTGTGCTCATGAGGATCCTGTACATAGACAAAGAAACAGTCTTTTGAACAGAACAAAGGGATACTGTGTGGTTTAAAGGCAGGAAAGGTGTGTGTCATTGTTGTATCCCTTCACCATACTTATTCAATCTATGCTGAGCAAATAATCTGAGGAGCTGGGCTATATGAAGAAGATTGACATCACCTTGCTTGACGAAAGTGAAGAGGACTTGAAGCACTTACTGATCAAAGACTACAGCTTTCAGTACGGGTTACACCTCAACATAAAGAAAACAAAAATCCTCACAACTGAACCAATAAGCAACATCATGATAAAAGGAGAAAATACTGAGTTTGTCAAGGATTTCATTTTACTTGAGTCCACAATCAACACCCATAGAAGCAACAGCCAAGAGATTAAAGAACGTATTGCATTGGGTAAATCTGTTGCAAAGGCCTCTTTAAAGTGTTAAAAAGCAAAGATGTCACCTTGAGGACTAAGTGTGCCTGACCCAAGCCATGGTATTTTCAATCACCTTATAAGCATGGGAAAGCTGGTCAATGAATAAGGAAGATGAGAGAAGAATTGATGCCTTTGAATTACGGTGTTGGCAAAGAATATTGAACATACCACGGACTTCCAGAAGAATGAACAGGTCTGTCTTGGAAGAAGTATAGCCAGAATGCTCCTTAGAAGAATGGTGAGACTTCTTTTCACATACTTTGGACATGTTATCAGCGAGGACCAGTCCCTGGAGGAGGACATCATGCTTATTAAAGTAGAAGGTCAATGAAAAAGAGGAAGACCCTCAATGGGAGAGGTTGACACAGTGACTGCAACAATTGGCTCAAACAAAGCACAATTGTGAGGATGGCACAGGACTGGGCAATGTTTCATTCTATTGTACATAGGGTCGCTATGAGTCAGAACTGACTCGGTGGCACCTAACGACATCAACTGATTTATAGGAAAAATGTCGTATATTCTGGATATTAATCATGTGTTGGTTTTATGTATTGTTTTTTCTTCACTTTTTAAATTATGTTTTTAGGTTATGAAAAATTTTATTTTAATGCAGCAAGATTTATAAATCTTTTTCTTCATAACTTCCTTTCTGCGTCTTGTTTAAGAAATCCTGTCTTACTCTGATCTCTCAGCAATGTAAATCAGATCGTATCCACATCGTGCTTAAAATCCTCCAGTGACTAGCTTTGCCCTGAAAATTAAATTCCGTTTCCTTACTTGCCTACTTCTCAGGCCTTCCCATCTGCCCTCCTTCCCTTGCTCACTCGGTAGTACCAGTACCAGTTGCCACGGAGTCAACTCCGACTCACAGCGACCACAGGTGTGTTGGAGTAGAACTGTGCTCCATAAGAGTTTCAGTGGCTGATTTTTCAGAAGTAGAATAAAAAAGGGCTTTTTTCCAAGGCATCTCTGGATTGACTCAAAGTGCCAACCTTCTGGTTGGTAGCTGAGCCATTTTGCACCATCCAGGGACTCCTGATCACTCACACCAGGCTTTTTTCATTCCTCAAACGCACCATGTGTGTTCCCATCCTGGCACTCCTGAGCCGAAATTGATCTCTGCCTCCTTAGACGTATGACAGCTTGCTGTCATTTCTGTCTCAGCTCAGAGGTCACCTCACGGAGACCTCTTTGACCCAAGGATCTAATTCTCCTCCTCAATCACCTTCTAGAACACTGCCTCCGTATTTTTTTTTTTTTTAACCCACTGTGGTATATGAAATCACTGTGTAGTTTTACAGCTGTTGTCTCTCTCCCCCACTAGCATGTAAAATCCTGGGAAGCAGAAGCCTCCGGGCCACCTCCCCTTCGTGCCTTCAGTGTGGAGCGGTGATAGCATATTGATGCTGTTGAATGAATAAACGAATGAACAGAGAACACATTTGATGGAATCTTACTGAAATGATGGAAAAGCAGCCACCAGCAAAGGTGATAGCGGATGATAAATTTAGGGACTGACCAAGAGTCCAAGATAAAATGTGATTCTCATTTTGAAGAAAATGCCAGAATAAATCAAGCAAAAACAAAAATACAATAACTTTTATAAAGAAAAAAGTGTTTCTGAAGAAAAGGAAGAGCTGAATCTTGCCCCATCCCAGTCTATTTTTAGCACAGCTGCCAGAATGTTCCTTTTAACGCATAAGTCAAATCATCTTTCCTCTTTAAAATCCCAGGTAGCCCCATGTCACTCCAAGTGAATGCCAAAGACCCACAATGGCGTGCAGGTTCCTGCAGGGTTAAGCCGCCAGGACTCTCTCACTTCGCGTCTGTCTTTCCCCTCTCATTTGGCACCAGTCGTCCTGGCCTTCTTGCTTTTCTTTCAGTCTGGCTCTTTCCTCATCTTGGACCTTCTATCCTCCAAAAGATCCACATAGCTGTCACCTTCACCTCCTTCAAATCTTTGCTCACTTGTCACCTGCCAAGTGAGGCCTCCCCAAACCACCTTCTTTAAAATTATCACCCCTCTGCCCCCCACCGCAGGACCCTTCCCCATTTCCATGACACCTTCCAACATAAGACATAAATTACTCTTTATATTAATTTTATTGATCATCTGCTGTCATGAGCTATGATCTTCATAAAAGCAAGAACTTTTATCTGTTTTATTCACTGCACCCAGAATCCAGCCTGGCACATGGAGGGTGCTTATGATATATTTGCTGAATGAATCCATTCATTCAACAAGTCTGTGCCCTGGGAAGAAATGATACCAAACGATCAACACCAAGGCATGTTTTGGTAAATTCACCAGTTATCATCAAGTTGATTGTGACTGATGGCACCCCAGTGTGTCAGAGTAGAACTGTGCTCTATAGGATTTTTAATGGCTGATTTTTTGCAAGAAGATCTCCAGGCCTTTCTTCTGAAGTTCCTCTGGGCTGACTTGAACCTCCAACCTTTTAGTTAGCAACCAAGCACATTAACTGTTTGCACTACCCAAAGACTCCTCGGTAAACTTATTGAGCCTCAATTTCAAAGAAAGAATACTATGAAAATTCAGGGAGAAAGAGAAAATAGTTTATGGCAGGAGACTCCTGGCTACTGTCCGACCTTCACTTGACTGTCAACACCAGAACATAGTGAGGCAGAGCCTACAGCTTCCGAAGGAGTGACAGCACAACCCAGAAGTTTCGGTAGAGGCTGAGCTGTCCTTCATGTATAAAGGCAGTAGACATTCTAAAACACGCAAGAACCCAGGGGAACCAGCAATGATGAGACCTACTGGGGGAAGAAAAAGCTAATGACAAAATAAAAGTTAGGGCTGGAGGAGCTGTGGTAAAAGGGCTGATGTAGAGCCTTAAGCCCTTATAAACCTATAAGAGTAAGGAAAATAACTCTGTTTATAGTTAAAAAACAGAGTGAAAATGCTGTAAACACTGTTGACGTACATATCGGAACATATGACTAGAGTGGTAAAGGATGACGAAGCTGAAAGAATGGCAAGTATCCAATTCTCTCTCCTTCATAGTAGGAGTCAATAGATATTGCCTAAATTTGCGAAAAGAAAAAAAAAGTGTTATTTAAAATTACAAAGGCATCCACCAAAATAACTATAAACATATTCAACTATTTTGTTAGTTAATAGAGGCAGAATCAAAAATAGTGGTGTCATTGCTTACTTATGAAATGCTATGAATTAGGGATCACTTCACTGGGCTGGGCCCAGGGCCTGAGCCAGCTTTAGCTCTGTCTAATCATCACTTTCTGAAATAGCCCGCTGAGAATTACATGTAGTAGAGAGAGGCCACGTTGTTGGCTGTGTGCTCTCTCTGTTCCCCCAGAGTCATCCTACCGAAAGTTCAGCCCTGAACCATACGGGCTACCTTTATTGAGGGGTTAGTCACTATGGGCCAGAGCTTTTCACCCACTACCTAATTAAAACCTCGTATATAAAGTAGATATTTAGCCCCATTTTATACATGAGAAATCCAAAGGCAGCAAAGTTAAGCTGCTTCCCAGAGTACATGGCGTCTGAAGCCAGCTGCCATCAACTCAACCCCAGCTCACGGTGACCCCATGTGTGTCAGAGTGGAACTCCGTAGGGTTTTCAGTGGCTGATTTTCCAGGAGTAGATTGCTAGGCCTTTCTTCCGAGGTGCCTCAGGATGGACTCGAACCCCTAAAATTTTGGTTAGCAGCTGAGCATGTTAACTGTTTGCACCACCCAGGAGCTAAACATGGTGGCAGAACTAGTGTTCAGATCTAGGTCTGCCCAGTTCCAAGGCCTGTGCACTGATGCACGACTTATATGATAAACACTAACCTGGAAACTTTCAAATCACTACGTAACAGTATCTACCAGCCGTCTCATAAATGAGACTGCACTGTGTAAAAATATCCTCCACATTTCTGTTTAGTCAAGAAAATGTCAGGAAGAAGAATCCCCAGTCAGAATTAATATAAAAAAAGATTTGAGACCTTCCACCTAGAAAAGAAAATATGAATAAAGAACTTCGTGAATATAGTATTTAATGTCAAGTGTGTCATGGATAACATTGATACACTTTGAAACTGAAGAAGAAATAAGTGGCAGGGCCCTTAACAGTCTCTAAGGAACCTGTGGAGCCGCTGCCCACAGAGGTGATAGTGGTGGTAGATGTAAAAAGATCCGAAACTGCTGGGACAATTTTAGGAATAGCATTGCCATAAGAATCTATTTCCCATGTGACAGGGAATTTATAAGGACGACTTGGAATCAGAAAGATCTGAGTTTAAATCTTGTTCTTTTCCTTCTTGAACTTAAGCACTCTGAGCCTATCTCTTCATCCATAAAATGTATCTAACTCGCTAAATTGTTTTGAATAAAAAACGATATAACACAAGTAATGCACTTAGCATGGCATGTGGTCCATTTTAAACCAGGCGCTGTGGAGTCAGTTCTGACTCATGGCAACCCTACACATGTCAGAGTAGAACTGTGCTCCACAGGGTTTTCAAAGGCTGATTTTTTGGAAGTAGATCACCAGGCCTTTCCTCTAAGGTACCCCTGGGTGGACTCAAACCTTTCAGTTACCAGCCAAATGTGTTAACTGTTTGCAATGCCCAGGGACTCCAGCCCATTATAAGGGCTCAATATATGTGCAATATTATTAATAATGTTGGTAACACAGGTAGTCCCCAACTTACAACCTATTCAAGTTACAATGAACCTCACTTAGACCATCTGGTTTTGTTTGTGTGTGTGTGTGTGTGTGTGTGTGTGTACATCCTATCATTAGTAATATGTACCACATAAAATGTTGCAGTGTGTAATTTTCTGATATTATTCTCAGATGTTCACTCTTAGAGTTTATACGTAATGTTTCCAAACCACAAAGACAATTAAAGATCAGATTTATAAAGATACTGATAATAAAAGGCAAAAGTAATGAAAACTAAAAAAAAAAAAAAAAGAGGTATTCAACTTACATCAGAACCAATGTAAGATGTAGTCACCTGGATGGAACCCCATCCTAAATCCGGTACTACCTACAGTTATAACTCTTACAAAGCCTTCGAGAGCTCAACTGGAGTCTAAGCAGTCCTTCAACTGCTTTACCTTTTGTCCTATTTACTCTCCTCTGTCATCTGTTTGACCTTTCCTTGATGACCCTGGCTTCCACTTGGAGGAGGTGAGGTAAAAATGGTCCTATCGTGTCCACATTAGCTTACGCCAAGACCTAAGGAATGATCATGTAACTCACTCATATACCCTGTTCTTCACCCTCATTGGTTTTTTCAATTATGAAAGTTAAAGTGCTATGTTAATTTGGTACACATGTGTTCCAAGTATCTATGAGTAGAGGAAATTTAAATTCAAGGGATATTTAATGCATCTTTTTACTTACCTCTCAAGCTTGCTGTTAGAAGAGAGCAAGAGATTTGCTTCACGCTACTCTTACGAATGGCTTCATTTAAATTGTAAGAAATTATTTATTTACACAGTTTCTGTTTCTACTTGATAAAGAAATACTGCATCTTTTAAAAAACAGTTAGAACTCAGACAAGAAAACAATACAGAGAGTAGAAAAATAGCAGAAATGAAAACGAAGCAATTGGACTTGAACCTGAAATCACTTTCTATAACTAATGCAATATATTAATGTAAAATGAGGTAATGGATTTTATTTACCTTAAAATTTATCATCCTTATGAAAAATCACATAATCATATTTAGGGAGATGCCTGCTTTAGGCCAGTATATAAGAAGCTTTTTACTTGAACTGCATTACATTGGCCCATTTCTGAGCAACTAATTTTTTCTTTACTCAAGGAAAAATATTTTTGAAAAAATAACATGGTATAAGCATTATTCTAAAAAAAAATTTTTTTTTTTAAGTTTTAAAGTATATATTTTCGTGTAATGAATGTGTCATGGATTGAATTGTGTTCCCCAAAAGCACGTGTCAAGTTGGTGAGGCTGTGATTCTCAGAATTGTGTGATTGTCCACCATTTTGTCACCTGATGTGGTAACATGTTGTAAATGCTACCTTTATGATGTTAATGAGGCAGGATTAGAAGCAGTTATGTTAATGGGGCAGGACTCAATTCACAAGATTAAGTTATGTCTTAAGCCAAGCTCTTTTGAGATATAAAAGAGAGAAGTGAGACATGGGGACCTCACAACACTAAGAAACAAGAGCCAAGAGAATAGCACGTCCTTTGGACTCAGGGTCCCTGTGCTGAGAAACTCCTCAACTGGGGAAGATTGATGACAAGGACTTTCCCCCAGAGCCCACAGAGAAAGAAAGCCTCTCCCTGGAGCTGGCACCCTGAATGTGGACTTACAGCCTTCTAGACTGTGAGAGAATAAATTCCTCTTTGTTAAAGCCATCCACTTGTATTTCTGGTATAGCGGCACTAGATAACTAAGATAAAATGTAATACCTGCCACTGTTCCAAAGCATTCCATATTATCCAAGAGTACCCTTTTGTGGCTTTAAACTTCAGAAATTACTGGCACATGCTGGAGCAACTGGTTGCATTGCTGCCCCTGAGGGCATCTGGCATTGGAAGGGAACATGGATCTGGTTTACCTCCACTTTCCTTAACCGAACCTGTACTGTGACATGGAGGTTGCTTCTTATGACTTCTTACTATTGTATCCTCTCTCTTTTTATTTTTTACCTTTTTTTTTCTAGTTTTAAACATATAACTTGTAGTGTAAGCAACGTGATTATTTGAGTTAATGTCATCAGCACGGTGGTGTCTCAGCCACTCTGTCTGCACTCGTGTCAGAGAAAGGTCAGGGGGATAGATGCATAGTCTGGACTCCTCTGAGCCTAAATTGTCCCTGCACTACCTTGTAGATCCAAGCCTGGCTCTCATCCAGCTCCACATCCCAGTCTGATGTTCATGTCACCTCTCCCTGGGGACAGTCATCAAGATGGGTGCAACTGACAGCAGCCGTCCTGGAAGGCTCTGAGCCTAACTTTGCTCTTACTGACCCTGTGGCTGCTGTGGGCACTTGGACTGGTTAGGACAAGCTCACCACTGCCTAACATTTCTTGTTCCTCGTCATTTCTGGGAGCCCTGGTAGGGTAGTGGCTAAAAGCTTGGCTGCTAGCCAAAAGGTTGTCAGTTGGAATCCACCAGCTGCTCACTGGAAACCTTATGGGCAGTTCTACTCTGTCCTATAGGGTCACTATGAGTCGGAATCGACTCGACAGCAATGGGTTTGATTTTAGTTTTTCGTCACTCCTGACTGAGGTCATTAACTCATATTCAGAACCATTCCAAACAAACACAATGTTTGGAACCTCCTCTCTCTGCCAGACCGGCCCAGTGAAGCATTTCAGCTGCTCAGGGGACCCAGAATCAGACTAAGGAGAAGTTCAGTTCAGTGTCACTCATGATGCCTCCAGAGCAACTCTGTCTGATGAAGTAGCCACTAGCCACGTGTGGATATTTAAATTTAAACTAATTAAATATAAGTAAAATTTACAACTGAAGTCCTCAGACACAAGAGCCCCATTTCAAGGGCTTCATAGCCACATGTGACCAGTGGCTATGTCATCTGACAGCACAGAGTACAGGACGTCTCCATCATCACAGAAAGTCTACTGAGTAGCACTGCCCTACTAGGCATCAGATTTCCTGCAGCTGAGGATCGCTGAGGGAGCGGTCCCCCTAAGGCAGTTTGAATAGAAGGAAGCCCTACTTGTTCTGGCTCTACCACCAGCCCGCTGTGGATTGAAGTAAGACGTCTCTCCTGTCTAGGCCTAAGTTTCCTTGCCAATGAGGGTTCCTGAAATCATACCATGTCCACAATGCGAGGAAAGTAGTCCCACCCATGGCCCGTGGGACACAGAATACACATCTTTGCTTTAGCCTTTCACAGAACTGCTCTTTTTGAATTGTGGTTTTGATATCTTAACCTCTACTTCAGGTAAGGATGCGATACGAAATTCAGTATTGCATTCATTTTAGGGATTTTTTGAACTTTTTAAAATTATTATATCACATAGTTTTCCCTCATAACACAGTTACAAGGCTCAAGGGGAGAAATTTTTCTCAGGCCTCAGGGCCAGGACAAAATCTGCTCCTCATAAGAAACTGATGGGTATTTAAGTTTTAAAACAGTGTGGGTATTGTAACTCACCTCATTTTTCTCTTTGTTTTCACTGTGAGGGAGCTCAGAGCAATAACATTAGAAGCAGTTGGATTGAATTTTATGATATTCATTTTGATTTTTTAATCACATCTCTAAGAAAAGCTTTTTGGAAGCCACCATATTTTTAGGATGAATCAGAATTAATTATTTTGTAAATTCAAGGAAATATGCTTCCTAAATTCCCAAATCATCTAATAACATCGGAAGAATGCAGCATCTAAAATCCATGCTAAGAAAATTCATCCACTGGGAATATCTTTACAAAGATGTGTTCTTCTCAGTTAACGTCTAAATCCTAGATTTGGAAATTTGGTAGATACCTGTTTCTGGAGTATAATAAAAGACAGAAGGAAACTAGTGTGCCTGAAGTTATAAACACAAGTGTTCTAAAGACTGAAAAATGAAAGTACATCATTTTGTTTTTAAGCAGAGCTTCTTGTTAAATAACATTGAAGTCCCAAAACCATCTCATTAGCAGACTGTTCCCATGCCCACATTACGCACTTCCTCCATCATTGAAAACTGTCTCTTGACCAAGGAATAAATTAGGAAAAATAAAAGTGTCTCAGCCCTCAAGACACTTCCATCCTTTTTTTCTCTTTGTTTTGATGGTTGTCAAAATGCAGCTTGTTTTCTAAAATTATGTTTTTCAAATAAGCATTTCCTAAAAGAGTATAAATAAGACAACTTTCTACTCAGCATTGTACTGTCATGGTACCAGACTTAATAAAGAAAGAAAAATAAATTTTTTACAATCAAACTGTGAAGATTCAGAGTAAAGTGTACCCTGGTAAAGCATTTAAGAATTTTCTGTAGATTACGGGCATCATGCTTAGTTGAAATAAGAGTTAAAAATGTCTCCTAAACAAATGAAACCATAGAGTTCCATCACACACACACATGCCCTAATCCTAACCAAATGACATATGATGCTTTCAAGAAGAGTATTCTACTCATCGCCTGTATTGAAGAAACAACATTCTTTTCATTAAACATTCGAGAATCTTCCTTTCATATTTGTAACACAAGTGAATGATCATTAATTTTTTATGTCTTTTTAATTATTTTGCCAAATAAAGGGCAAGAGAGAGAAGATTATTTAAGTAATAATAAATAACATTGAGAATTTAGCACGTGCCATGGATTCTGACCAACGTTTTAGTTGAATTCTTTTTGTGTGTGTATGTATGCTTTAGGTGAAAGTTTACAGTTCAAGTTAATTTCCCATTCAAATATTTATACACGTATTTTTTTGTAACATTGATTGCAGTCCCCACAATGTGACAGCACACTCCTCCTTTCCACCCTGGGTTCTCTGTGTCCATTTGTCCAGTTGCTATCCCTTCCTGCCTTCTTGTCTTGCTTTTGGATAGGTATTGCCCACTTGGTCTCATATATTTGGTTAAACTAAGAAGCACTTTCCTTACGTGTGTTTTTGTTTGTTTTTGTTTTATAGGCCTGTCTAATCTTTGTTTAAAAAGTAGGCTTTGGGAATGGTTTCAGTTCTGGGTTAGCAGAGTGTGTGGGAGCCATAGTTTTGGGGGTTCTTCCAGTCTCTGTCAGACCGGTAAGTCTGATTTTTTTCATAAGTTTAAATTCTGTTCTATGTTTTTCTTCCACTCTGCCCGGGGCTCCCTGTTGTGATCCCTGTCAGAGCAGTCACTGGTGATAGCTGGGCACCATCTAGTTCTTCTGGTCTCAGGCTGGTGGGGTCTCTGGCTCATGAGGGCCTTTAGTCCTTTGGGCTAATATTTTTCCTGTGTCTTTAACTTTCTTCATTCTCCTTTGCTCTGGATAGGATGGGCCCAATAGGTGTATCTTAGATGGCCAATGTTTTAAATGGATTATCTTACTAATGATTTAACAAACCATGGGATAGGTCCTGTTTCTACCCTCATCCTACAGAAGAGGAATCTTTGGGGCTGTTATGGATTAAATTATGACCCCAAAAAATATGTGTTGGAATCCTATCTCTTGTATCTGTGGATGTGATCCTGTTTGGAAATGGGTCTGTTGTGTTAATTAGATCATACCTGAGTAGGGTGGGTTCTAAACCTAATCACTTCTGACTTATAAAAGGAGCAGATTAGAAACAGATGCTCACACACATGGGAGAACATGGGTGCCACGTGAGAATCTTCTACAAACCAAGAAACTAAGGGCTGCCTGAGACTACCTAAAACCCATAGCCATCAAGTCAATTCCGACTCATAGTGACACTATAGGACTATCTACAAGGAAGGAGTTGATATGGCGAAGGCCCTGATTTGGGCTTTCAGGCTCCAAAACTATGAGAAAATAAATTTCTGTCTTTAAAGCCACTCACACATGGCATTTCTCTTACAGAAGCACTAGAAAACTAAGACAGAGGCTAACGTTTCTGGGGTCAAAAGCCATCAAATGATAGATGAGACTCGAATACAAGACTGACTGCAAAGTTACTGGTTTTAACCACTTCTTTATAAATTCTCTGAAGAGGCTAAGTGACCAATCACGGGTCATGCTGCAGGTTAGTGGTGGAGTTGAAAAAAAACCTGGAAAGAGAGGCCCAGGTCTTGCCAACCCTACAGTGGAAAAGCCTTTCTGAACTCCTCTTCCACCTAGGATGAAGGAGAGAAAACTGTGTCATCAGGACCATAGGTACACACACAAAGACTGAGAGGAGGTGGTTATTCAAATCGCTGGGAGAAAAAAATTCTGGCTCTGCTTCTTATCACCTAATGTTGAACTTTTCCATTTTGCTTCTCCTTGAAGACAGAAAGCTTTTACAAATGCATTTCGCCTACACATGATTAATTTACCTGTAGTATTATATTTAATAATAATAAGTTTTTTTTTTTTTATATTTAATAATAGTCATTCTAATTATCCAAATATTCTGACACCAGATAGCTGTGACCCTGAGTAGGCTCAGCTCTACTATCTCTCTCTGTTTCCAATTCTATTAAACAAGGATGGATAAAAGTCTTTCTTATCAAAGTACCTTAGTATTTGATTATTGGTGCAACAAACAAACACTAAGCTGCCTTTGCACCTAGCCTGAAAGGCCAGGCATTTTTCCAATGAAGCGTCTACCCACATCCAATGAAGTCTAGTGCAAATACAGTTTCTATATAAAATTATTAAGAAATCATATTTTGGGCCAGCATTTTAACATTCAAAAATAATTAAATATTTACAAGTGGCTTGGCACCTCTCTACACAGTGTGGCCCACTTCATGTTAGAAGATGCCTTGGTTATCCACAGGGTTAGCATACGTTGGCCCCACACTCCTCTTCAGCTTGGGCAGAAGGGTTGGGGAGAAGGCAGACAGAGTAAGACCTTTCCCAGTCCTTCTGTGTTTGTGAACTAGTGCATCTCCACTTGAAGGCTGGAGGTTCTGCAGGCTGCCCTGCTCTCTACCTTAGCCCCAGGGGTGTGCCTGAGGAGACAGCCCATCTCCTTGAGAACGGAAGATGCTTGGCTGAATTTTCCCAGCCGCCAGGTGCTGGCCACTGCTTCCTACCATATGAAGTCTCTCACTAGCCTCCAGGACTGCTGGGGAAGCAGCACCTACAGAAGACATAATTTAAGGAGTTGCATAATATTTTCTAGCTCTCTTGGAATCCTCTCCATCCCAGTTAGACTTTAGCTTTTATAACTCATCGCCTGTGAAAGTTAGGGACTGCCTGGGCTTGGGTCTAAGACTGCAGTTACTGTTTATAAATCTTATTGATCCATTATTGTTTCTAAGAAAATTGGCATGTTCTGTTTAGATACATTTATTTTACCAAATTTGTTTGAAAAACAGCTGGTGATGGAAACTGCAATGGCCAACAGAAACTGCTCATTAGCAGCCCTCTCCATCCACATCCAGGGCACACACCTTCTCCGCCACGCCTTAGCCTCTGCTTGACTCACATGAGCACTGGCTTTGTGGAGTCTTGCAGGTATGCAGTAGAACAAGGCAGGATTGAGTGAGCTGGTGTAAACAAAAGAGACTTGCAAGGAAACCAGTGCAGGTCTCTGAAGGGCCTCTCAGAGGGTTTGCTACCAAAGGGCCCTCAGCAGACTCAGATGACTCTTTCCAAGCAAACCGACAGATCAAATGCACAGTGATCAAACAGAGTCTTAAACACATTGCACCCAAGAGTGGTGAAGTGTGAATTGTGGAAGCTCTGCTTATGTTCCAACTCCTTGGGGAGTCAGGTACAAAGGCAAATTTTATTGCAGTAATGAAAAAAGCCATTGATTTACATGGTTCTGGAAACACATCTAGCCAGATGAAAGAACACAAACAAAACAAGAATTAACATGCTTCTCCTCCTAGACCCCCCTTCCTCCTCCCTCCATGAATGTGGGTTTGGGAGATGTGATTTGTGGATGTGGCAGAGAGCACAGACGGACATCAGGTTCTACAGGATTCAGCCCCTTGGAATTGTCCTGCTAGTCAGCTATACTGGCAGAGTGACAATAAGAAGGTCTTTTGCCATCTCCAGCTGTCCTCATCCTGGTCCTATTCTATATTTTTAACAGCTACTTGGATAAAGATATAGAAGGCATATACAGTAGCACGTGAAATTTAATTTTGTCTCCTTTCCATCAGCTGAACCTCCTTCTTGTGTTTAGAGAGTCATTTATATAATAAGGTCACCTAAAACAACAGATTCACAAAGTACCAGATCCTTGCATTTCCAGCCTTCTTTGCAGCTAGGGTGAGGATCAGTGACCTAGGCTTGGACAATCACTCCAGACTTTGAGTCAGAAGATAGGTATTCCAGTGACCAAGGAAATACCTTCTGGTGTCAGGAGAGTGCAGAGGTGGCAGCCAGTGTTCCCAAGGCCACACTGGCAGCACTGTAGGGTCATGTGCCCAATCGAGGGCCAGAGCTGGGCAGGCAACAGTATCTAGGCTCAGGTCTGGCAATGTCCTCAACAGTCGGGCTTTACAGAATGGTTCGTGACACCATCTTTCCCTGTCTCAGCACAAGGAACGTTCTGCAGCTTCCAAGTGAACCTATGAGCTACCCAAAATCCCTTCAATTAATTACTTTTCTACTTAAATCAGCCAGAGTTGATTTCGTTGCTTACAACCAAGAACGGTGACTGGCACCGTGCTTTACAAATCTTCTGAAAGCATGATGCTGGAAGGGAAGCAATCTGTTGGATGGAGGAACTGAGATAAAAGGTCTGGAACTCATAAGATGATATCAAACAGGGATAAATGCGTGTGCCTAGAGTTGGGCCCAGAAGGCCAACGCCATGAGGTCAGAATTGAGCAGTATTTCTCCAGCTTGAGTAAAATACAAATACTTTTAAGGTAAAAGGAATCCTCACTGTTGATTTAAAATATTTTTTATCACATTGTTACTCAAATAAAAAGAAACATAAAATTAGGTATAAACTTCTTATGATCATGGTTCTTTTACAGTTTTAAAAATCAAAACGAATTTACTAATTAATTACAAAGAGAACTGTAAAAGCAATGACACTCAAATTGACATCATTAATTTCGTGTGAGAGATGACAATGTTTTGCCAAAGCTGGACCATTGCAACAGTTAGAACCCAGGCAATTCACTTATCAACATATATGCAGCTAATAAACATAGTAGGAACGAGAATGAAATTTAAAATACTGTTTACAATAAATTAAAGATAAGTACTGAAAGCCACATACATTTTGCCAGAATGCATGCAAATACAAAGATGCATATTAAGCAATTTAAATGTTTGCCTATAATAGTGAGACAGGAATGGTAATGAAGTTATGCTGATAAAAGAGACTAAATATAAAAATCAACCAACAAACTCACTAATTCACTAACAAATGAGACAAAAGCCTTACATGGACCAATGATAATAACGTCCATGACCATTAATGTTTAATTCATGTTTAACTCAACCCTCTGTACCAAGGCAAAAAGATAAAAAGAGACAAGGAGAGGAGGAGGGGAAGAGGAGGAGGAATAAGAGGAGGAAGAAAGGAAGAAAAACAAGGCTGATAATACAGGCACCTACCACACACATAAAATATAAAGATTATTTTTAAAATCTTAATTCATATGATGAGGAAAAGTATTTTGAATGCTGCATTTAGAAAATCCAGCTTTAAAAGGTGATAGGGGTATTGTTTGATACACAGTAAAGAAGAGCAGTGCCTACCAAAAGCTGGTCTTATGTCTCAGAAATCGACATTGTAAAAAGTAACCAGCCATTATTCTGACTTTGACTTATCCAAATGCAAGTCTACCATGCGTGATCTGAACATAATGAACGTGAAGCTATTCTTTATTGCATAATAAGTTTGCACACAGCTTTATCTTTTCAAGCCAGAATAAGCTGTACTGTTTGTTATATTTGAGTGAAATACCCTAGTCATGATTCATGAAAACATTTCATTAACTGATTATAGATCTTGTACTTCAGCAGGGGAACTGGGAAGTGCACCTCTGACCTGAAGATCCTTTAGTAGATGTTTAGTGGCATGCCAAGTGTTACAATTCCTCGTTCAATTGTCAATAAGAGATGCTAAGACAGTGACATTTCTTTCTAACCAGCCACCAGCCAGGGCTTCAAACCAGTTCATTCTGTTTTGAAACCCTGCTGGCAGTTTGCATTTCTAACAAGCTCCCTGATGAGAATTTGCCTTTCTAACAAGTTCCCAGGAAGTTGTACATAAGAATCACCTGGAGATCCTGTTAAAATGTAGATTCTGATCCAGTGGCGTATCTGCCATCAACCACATAACAAATAAGATGATTTCTATAGTCATCTGGGGATATATGAGAATCTTTCAAGACTTTACAAATAACTTTTTTAAAGATAGTGATTTAGCATACACAAGAATCAGCACCTACTGATTCTTAACTCCAAGGCATGAAAAGAGCTTGTTATGGTTTGGAATTCAATTGCCTTTCACCTTAAATTAAAACACAGGAAGAAGATGGTTGGGGGGCAGTGGTGGTTCAGTGGCAGAATTCTCCGCTTCCACGCAGGAGACCTGGGTTCAATTCCCAGCCAGTGAACCACCCATCCGTTAGCGGATTCCTGGCTGGCACAAGGCCCGGCAGCATTTTATTTCATTTCGGCAGTGAACAACATAACAAGAAGACACTTATTCCCAACATGCATATAAATTATACGACATCTCTCAGCTGCATGAAACAGCTTCTGCCTTAAAGCTTATCTAATTTCTGGTCCATGCTAGATAAAGTTGACCTATGTGTGCAAATATCTTGCGCGTCGTTCATGATGTCAGTGTTTTGCTTTGATAGCCACGGCTCTCCCACAATTCCCAGCCCCCTTGAATTAGGTGGAGCCATGTGAGATTCTCTGTCAGCAGAAGTGAGGAGTGTCACATTTGATCTGAGGCATACCCAAAGTACTTCCTGTTTCTCCCTCCTCCCACATTAAAGTGTCCATGGAGTTGACCTGTGAGTTAATGAGTGTCTGTCAGCCTCTGTGGCTGACAGACATAAGGAGCAGGGCTCCTTCCTTGCGCTGGGTAACAGCATGAATGTCATTGTCTCAGCATCTCTTATTGCAGTTGAGCAGGGAATTGTAACACTTGGCATGCCATTCAACCTCTACCGAGGTTGCTCTGTAACACCACTGAGATCACTTGTTACTGCAGTGTGACCTAGCCTATGCTGACTAGGGTTCATGTTGAATGATTTAACTAATGAATTACCTAATCCATCACCTCTTTGGAGAAATAAAATAAAAACAAAAGATAACTGGCACCAGAAAAGATAAGAAACAATTTTAAAAATACAGAAGGAAAAATTCTTGAGGCTGCACCATATGTGATTAGGTGAAAAGCGAGTGATACTGAGAGTCAGGCTCCAAGTCCAGAAGGAGTATCACTTGACTTTGGGGCTGGGTAAAGGTTCACAAAAAGAAGGTGTGCTTTAGCTAAGTTTTAAGAAAAAAAAAAAAAAAGCCTTAAAAGGTAGGCCTAATTTGGAAAGGTTCAGGAAAGAATGTAAGGATCTATAATTAAGAATGCGCCTGGAATTCTACAAAGACCATGGAAGATGAGGTCGTTTAAGAGAATAATTAGAAACAAAGTTTGGAAGTATTATCAGATTGTAAAGTTCATTGAGAATCTAGCTAAAAAGTTTGCACATTATACTACAGGGCTTTTCAAATATTAGAGTGCACTACAGAGAAAGAGTAAGTCTACATGCTTTCCTATGTCAGCTGTAGGAGAAAATGGTTTTAGGTATATTAACTGACTTCAGCGTTCAGGGTCTATTCGAGTGGTGGAATGAGTAGAAACTAAAGTTAGGGAAATCTATCCAGGGGAAGGTTCACTGGGGCTGTGGTAATGAAAATGAAAGAAAAGGGAGAGGCATGAAAGGCATTATGATGAATCTACAGATTTTAGTGACTGGTTATGTACAAAAAATGAAGGGCAAGGAGGACTAGCGAATCATTCATTCATTCCACAAATTCTTATCTAGTACCCTTCATGTGCCAGGCACTACTCTGGGCTCCTGGACTACTGCAGAGAACAAAACAAAGTAGTTTCTGCTCTCATGGAACTTACACACTAGTGAGGGAGGCAGACAATAAGCAGATAAATTACCATAGACTTTGTCAAGTGGTGATAAAGAGATATGAAGAAAAAAAACTGGACAAAGGAATTAAAAAGTGGCAGAGGTTGAGTGATGGGCATAGCTATTTTAGAGCTAGCAGAGAAGGCCTTAATGATAAGGTTACATTTGAGCACAAGTCTGAGTAAAGTGATGGCTGAAACCACATGACTATCTGGGGACGAGTATTTAGAAAAGAGAATAGTAACTACAAACACAGGAAGCAGGAGTATGAATGGAGTGTTCTCTCCCAACAAGAGGCCAGTGAGGCTGGAGAAGAATGAGCATATAGGAGATGGAGTAAAAGAGTGCAAAGGGCCAAATAGATTGGTCCTGTGTGCCATATATACAGCCCTGGTGTCATAGTGGTGACAAGTGTGGCACATAAACACTTGTATTTAATTCTGGGTGAAATAGGAAGCCTGCGGGAGCATTTTAAGTAAAGGAGTGACGTGATCTAACTTATATTTTAGAATATTCATTCAAGCTCTTGTGTGAGGAGTAAACCACAGGGGAGGAAGAATGGAAGCTGAGAGACTGGAAAAATCTGTTTCAGGGAACCTGGCAAGAAATGGCATGGTTTGGAGTAGGATGGCAGCAGTGGAGGTAGTAAGAATGGTCAGATTTGGAGTATGTTTTGATGGTAAAGCTGGCAAGATTACTCCAGTAAACCCACCCAGTGCCGTCGAGTCGATTCTGACTCATTGCGACCCAATAGGACAGAGCAAGATCACTAGTGGATTTAATTTCAGATGTGAGAGGAATAGAGGGATTGAGAATAACCATAAGGTTTCTGAGCAACTTGAAGAACTGAGTTGTGGAAGATTCTGGAAGAAGAAGGTGTGGGAAAGAGCAAATCAAGGGTTCTTTCCTGAACATGTCAAGTTTAAGATGCTTGTTAAATATGTATTTGACCATGACAGGTAGGAAGCTGGATGTAGTTTCTGGAGTGCAGAGAAGAAGTATGGGCTGGAGATAAAACTTTGGAAGTTGCCAGCTTGTAGTATTTAAAGTCATGACTATGAACGAGACCACTGAGGAAATGAATATATTAAAAAAAGAGTTTGAGGACAGAGTCCTGGTGCACTCTGTCACAAAGAGGTCAAGATGAGGCGGAACTAGCAAAGGAGCTTGAGAGGAAGAAACCAGTTGGGTAGAAAAAGATTCAAGAATGTGGTTACCTGAGAGAAAGTGACTTAAGCAGAAAGGAGTGATCAGCTATGTCATACATTTCTGAACGGTCAAGCAAATAAGGACTGAGTACATATCACTGGGCTTGGAATTTGCAACGACATTGATGGTCCTTATCAGAGCACTGAGCAAGAAGTGGGGAAACTAAATTCTGTTTGGACTGGAGTGAAGGGAGAACTCTATCAAGGTGTTTTGCTATAAAGGGAAGCAGAGAAGGGGAGCATTGCCTGAAAGGGATGTGGAGTTTAAGGGTCTTATTATTTTTTTTTTTTAATGGTAAAAACTATAGCATTCTTTTATACTGAAGGAATGATCTAGTAGAGGGAGAAACAAGACAATGCAAGAAAAAGAATACATAATTACAGGAAAAAAAATTCATGAATAGATCCAGAGAACCATGATAGGAAATGTTAAATGAGTCAACTGTATTTTATAATTTGAGGGATTATTTAGGTTTTGTTTCATGTTTTGAAGAGGAACAGCATTTCATTCATCATCAAAAAGAACATTTCGAGATCTATCCCAAAGTACAACACTGTCAGTAATAGGATAATATTTATATGTCTACAAGGAAGACCAGTTAATACGACTATTATCCAAATTTATGCACCAACAAATAGAGGCAAAGATGAAGAAACTGAAAATTTTTACCAACTTCTGCAGTCTAAAATTGATCAAATATTCAGTCAAGATGAATTGATAATTACTGGTGACTGGAATGCAAACGTTGGAAGCAAAAAAGAAGAAAGGGACAAAATCAAAACATTAGTTACATAAACAAATAGAAAGAGAACTGCAAAAGAAGCTCACAACCACCAAAAGAAAGGAAATAATAAAGATCAGAGCAGAAATAAATAAAAGAGAGAATAAAAAAACAATAGAAAGAATCAACAAAAACAGAAGTTAGTTCTTTGAAAGGATCAAGAAAATTGACAAACCACTGGCCAAAATGACTAAAGAAAAACAGGAGAGAATGCAAATAACCCAAATAAGAAATGAAATGGGGGACATTACAACAGGCCTAGCAGAAATAAAAAGGATCATAACCGAATAGTATGAAAAATTATACTCCAAAAAATTTGAAAATATAGAAGCAATGGACAAATTTCTAGAGGCACACTACCTACACAAACAAGAAATGGCATTGAAAATCTGAACAGACCCATAACAAGAGAAGAGATTGAAAAGGTAATTTAAAAAATTCCCAATCAAAAAAGTCCTGGCCCAGAAGGCTTCACTGGAGAATTCTACCGAACATTCAGAAAAGAGCTTACACCAGTACTACTCAAACTATTTCAAAACATAGAAAAGGGTGATACTTCTGAATTCATTCAATGAAGCCAGCATAACCCTGATACCAAAACCAGGCAAAAACACCACAAAAAAAAGAAAATTACAAACCAATATCTCTCATGAATTATAGATGCAAAAATTCTCAACAAAATTCTAGCCAACAGAATTCAGCATCATATCAAAAAAATAATACACCACAACTAAGTAGGGTTCATACGGGTATGCAAGGATGGTTCAACACTAGAAAACCAATCAACGTAATCCACCACATAAATAAAAGGAAAGAAAAGAATCACATGATCATCTCAATCGACACAGAAAAGGCATTTGACAAAGTCAAACACCCATTCCTGATAAAAACTCTCCATAAGTACAGAAGGGAAATTTCTCAATATGATAAAGAGCTTCTATGCAAAAACAATGGCCAACATCATTCTCAATGGAGAGAGGCTGAAAATATTCCCCTTCAGAAGAGGAACAACACAAGGATACCCTTTATCACCACTCCTATTTAACGTTGTGTTGGAAGTCCTAGCTAGAGCAATAAGGCAAGAAATAGAAAAAAAGGGCATCCAAATTGGTAAAGAAGAAATTAAACTGTCCCTATTTGCAGATGATATGATACCAAGAAAACCCAAAAGACTCCACAAGAAAAGTACTGGAAGGATTCAGCAGAGCAGCAGGACACAAGATAAACACACAAAAATCAGGTGAATTCTTACACATCAATAAAGAGAATAATGAAAAGGAAATCAGGAAAGTAATACCATTTACAATAGCCCCTTAAGAAAATAAAATACTTGGGAATAAATCTAACAAGTGATATTAAAGACCTATACAAAAAAAAAAAAAAAACTACAGAACACTACTGCAAAAAAGCAAAAGAGATCTACATAAATGGAAAAACATACCATGCTCATGGATAGGTAGACTCAACTTTGTGAAAATGACGGTTCGACCCAAAGCAATTTACAAATAAATGCAATACCAATCCAAATATCAAAAACGTCCTTTAAAGAGATGGAAAAAATTATCATTAACTTTATATGGAAAGGGAAGAATCCCTGGATAAATAAAGCACTATAAAGTAGGAAAACTCACACTACCTGACCACAGAACCTACGATACAGCTATGGTAGTCAAAACAGCCCCGTACTGGTACGAGGACAGATACATTGACCAATGGAACAAAATTGAGAACTCAGATGTAAATCCAAGGTCCCAAAGTCCATCAGATGGGGAAAAGACAGTCTTTTTAACAAATGGTGCTGGCAAAATTGGATGTCCAGCAGAAAAAGAAAGAAACAGGACCCATACCTCTCACAATATACAAAATTAACTCAAAATGGATCAAAGACCTAAATATAAAGCCAAAAACTATGATGTTCATAGAAGAAAAAATAGGATCAACGCTAGAGGCCCTAATATATAGCATTAACAGGATACAAACCACTACCAACAACATGCAAGCTCCAGAGGATAAGCTAGCTAGGATCTTTTAAAAATTAGATACTTATGCTCATTAAAAGACTTCACGAAAAGAGAAAAAGACAACCCACACACTGGAAAAAAAAATTTTGGGCTATTACAAATCACACAAAGGTCTAATCTCTAAAATCTACAAGAAAATCCAACACCTCTACGACAAAAAGACAAATAATCCAATTAAAAAATGGGCAAAGGAAATGAACAGACACTTCACCAAAGAAGACATTCAAACGGCCAACAGACACATGAGGAAATGCTCATTATCTTCAGGCATTTTAGAAATGCAAATCAAAACCACAATCAGATACCATCTCACCCCTGCATTACTGGCACGAATCAATAAAACAGAAAATAACAAATGCTGGAGAGGCTGCGGGGAGATCAGAATTGTTATGCACTGCTGGTGGGAATGCAAAGTGGTACAACAATTTTGGAAAACGATATGGCGCTTCCTTAGAAAGCAAGAAATAGAACTACCATCTGATCCAGCAATCCCACTCCTAGGAATATATCCTAGAGAAATAAGAGTCGTCAAACAAACAGACATATGCACACTCATGTTCATTGCAGAATTGTTTTCAATAGCAAAAATATGGAAACAACCTAGATGCCCATGAACACATGAAGAGATAAACCATGGTACATACACACAGTGGAGCATTACACAACAATAAAGAACAACGATGAATCTGTGAAGCATCTCCTCACATGCATTTGTTGGAGGGCATTATGCTGAGTTAAATAAGTCAATCACAAAAGGGCAAATAATGTATGAGACCACTACCGTAAAAACTCATGAAAAGGTTTACATACAAAAAGAAAAACTCTTTGATGGTTATGAGGGAGAGGAGGGGTAGGGATGGAAAAGCACTTAATAGGGAAGGGATAAGTGGTAACTTTGGTGAAGGGTAAGTTGTTGTTGTTAGGTGCCATCGAGTCGCATCCGACTCATAGCAACCCTATGCAGAACAGAACGAAACACTGCCCGGTCCTGAGCCATCCTTACAATTGTTGTTATGCTTGAGCCCATTGTTGCAGCCACTGTGTCAATCTACCTCGTTGAGGGTCTTCCTCTCTTCCGCTGACCCTGTATTTTGCCAAGCATGGTGTCCTTCTCCAGAGACTGATCCCTCCTGATAACATGTCCAAAGTATGTAAGACTCAGTCTCGCCATCCTTGCTTCTAAGGAGCATTCTGGTTGTACTTCTTCTAAGACAGACTTGTTCATTCTTTTTGCAGTACATGGTATAGTCAATATTCTTCGCCAACACCACAATTCAAAGGCATCAATTCTTCTTCGGTCTTCCTTATTCATTTTCCAGGTTTCACATGCATATGATGCAATTGAAAATACCATGGCTTGGGTCAGGCACACCTTAGTCTTCAAGGTGACATCTTTGCTCTTCAACACTTTAAAGAGGTCCTTTGCAGCAGATTTGCCCAGTGCAATGCGTCTTTTGATTTCTTGACTGCTGCTTCCAGGGCTATTGATTGTGAATCCAAGTAAAATGAAATTCTTGAAGACTTCAATCTTTTCTCCATTTATCATGATGTTGCTCATTGGTCCAGTTGTGAGGATTTTTGTTTTCTTTTTGCTGAGGTGCAATCCATACTGAAGGCTGTGGTCTTTGATCTTCATTAGTAAGTGCTTCAAGTCCTCTTCACTTTCAACAAGCAAGTCTGTGTCATCTGCATAACGCAGGTTGTTAATGAGTCTTCCTCCAATCCTGATGCCCCATTCTTCTTCGTATAGTCCAGCTTCTCAGATTATTTGCTCAGCATACAGGTTGAATAGGTATGGTGAAATAATACAACCCTGGCGCACACCTTTCCTGACTTTAAGCCAATCGGTATCCCCTTTGTTCTGTCCGAACAACTGCCTCTTGATCTATATAAAGGTTCCTCATGAGCACAATTAAGTGTTCTGGAATTCCCATTCTTTGCAATGTTATCCATAATTTGTTATGATCCACACAGTCGAATGCCTTTGCATAGTCAATAAAACACAGGTAAACATCCTTCTGGTATTCTCTGCTTTCAGTCAGCATCCATCTGACATCAGCGATGATATCCCTGGTTCCACGTCCTCTTCTGAAACTGGCTTGAATTTCTGGCAGTTCCCTGTCAATATACTGCTGGAGCCATTTTTTAATGATCTTCAGCAAAATTTTGCTTGTGTGTGATTTTAATGATATTGTTCTATAATTTCCACATTCAGCTGGATCACCCTTCTTGGGAATAGGCATAAATATGGATCTCTTCCAGTCAGTTGGCCAGGAAGCTGTCTTCCACATTTCTTGGCATAGATGAGTGAGCACCTCCAGTGTTGCACCTGTTTGTTGAAACATCTCAACTGATATTCCAACAATTCCTGGAGCCTTGTTCTTCGCCAATGCCTTCAGAGCAGCTTGGACTTCTTCCTTCAGTACCATCGGTTCCTGGTCATATGCCACCTCTTGACATGGCTGAACATCGACTAATTCTTTTTGGTATAATAACTAATTCCATCTTCTTTTGATGCTTCCTGCGTCATTTAATATTTTCCACATAGGATCCTTCACTGTTGCAACTCAAGGCTTGAATTTTTTCTTCAGTTCTTTCAGCTTGAGAAATGCCGAGCGTGTTCTTCCCTTTTGGTTTTCCGTTTCCAGCTCTTTGCACATGTCATTATAATACTTTGTCTTCTCGAGACGCCTTTGAAATCTTCTGTTCAGGTCTTTTACTTCATCAATTCTTCCTTTTGCTTTAGCTGCTGGACGTTTGAGAGCAAGTTTCAGAGTCTCCTCTGACATCCATCTTGGTCTTTTCTTTCTTTCCTGCCTTTTCAATGACCTCTTGCTTTCTTCATGGATGATGTCCTTGGTATCATTCCACAACTCATCTGGTCTTCAGTCACCAGCGTTCAGTGCGTCAAATCTATTCTTCAGATGGTTTCTAAATTCAGATGAGATATACTCAAGGTCATATTTTGGCTCTCGTGGACTTGATCTGATTTTCTTCAATTTCAGCTTGAACTTGCAAGTCCATTTCAGTTCACTAACGCCTAGGATATTGATGTTTATGCATTCCACTTCATTTTTGACAATTTCCAATTTTCCCAGATTCATACTTCGTACATTCCAGGTTTCGATTATTAATGGATGTTTGCAGCTGTTTCTTCTCATTTTGAGTCATGCCACATCAGCAAATGAAGGTCCTGAAATCTTTACTCCATCCACATCATTAAAGTCAACTCTACTTTGAGGAGGCAGCTCTTCCCCAGTCATCTTTTGAGTGCCTTCCAACCTGGGGGCTCATCTTCCAGCACTATATCAGACAATGTTCTGCTGCTATTCATAAGGTTTTCTCTGGCTAATACTTTTCAGAAGTAGACTACCGGGTCCTTCTTCCTAGTCTGTCTTAGTCTGGAAGCTCATCTGAAACCTGTCCTCCATGGGTGACCCTGCTAGTATCTGAATACCAGTGGCATAGCTTCCAGCATCACAGCAACACACAAGTCCCCACAGTACGACAAACTGACAGACACATGGGGGTAAGGCAGTATACAATACTGGGGAAGCCAGCACAACCTGTATAAGGCAAGGTCATGGTAGCTCCATAAAATAGACATATCTAAACTTCCTGAGGGACAGAATTGCTGAATTGAGGGCTATGGGACCATGGTCTCGGGCAACATCTAGCTCAATTGGCATAACATAGTTTATAAGGAAATTGTTCTACATTCCATTTGGTGAGTAGCATCTGGGGTCTTAAAAGCCTGTGAGCAGCCATCTAGGATACTCCACTGGTCTTATCCCTTAGGGAGCAAAGACGAATGAATAAAACTAAAAACACAAGGGAAAGATTAGTCCAAAGAACTAATGGACCACATCTACCATGGCCTCCACCAGACTGAGTCCAGTACAACTACATGGTGCCCAGCTACCACCACTGACTTCTCTGATAGGGATCACAATAGAGGGTCCTGGACAGAGCTGGAGAAAAATGTAGAACAAAATTCTAACTGAAAAAGAAAGACCAGGTTTGCTGGCCTGACTGAGACTGGCGAAACCCTGAAAGTATGGCCCCAGGACACTCTTTCAGCTCAGTAATGAGGTCACCCCTGAGGTTCACCCTTCAGCCAAAGATTGAGCAGGCCCATGGGACAAAACAAGACTAAAGGGGTGCACCAGCCCTGGGGCAGGGACTGGAAGGTAGGAGGGAACAGGAAAGCTAGTAATAGGGAACCGAGGGTTGAGAAGCGTAAGTGTTGGCATGCCCTGGGCTGTTAGCCAATGTCATACAACAATGTGTGAACTGTTTGATGAGAAGCTACCCTGTTCTGTGAACCTTCGTCTGAAGTTAAATTAAAATAAAGCCTTTGAGTTGCAATATGGAAGGATCCTGTGGACAGCCTTCAGTATGAATTATGCCTCAACATAAAGAAAACAAAAATCCTTAGAACTCAACCAACAAGCGACATGATGATAAACAGAGAAAAGATTGAGGTTTCCAAGGATTTCTTTTCATTTGGATCCACAGTCAGCACTCATGGAAGCAGCAGTCAAGAAACCAAAAGATGCATTGCATTGGGCAAATCAGCTGCAAGAGATCTCTTTAAAGTGTTAAAAACCAAAGATTTCACCTTGAGGACTAAGGTGAGCCTGACCCGAGCCAAGGTGTTTTCAATCGCCTCTTATGCATGCAAAAGCTGGATTATAAATAAGGAAGATCAAAGAAGAATTGATGCCTTTGAATTGTGGTGTTGGAGAAGAATATTGAATATACCATGGACTGCCAAAAGAACAAACAAATCTGTCTTGGAAGATGCTCCTTAGAAGCAAGGATGGCAAGACTACGTCTCACATACTTTGTATATGTTATCAGGAGGGATCAGTCCCTGGAGAAGGACATGGGGCTTGGTAAATGGTCATCAAAAAAGAGGAAGACCCTCAACGAGATGGATTGACACAGTGGCTGTAACAGTGGGCTCAAGCATGGCAAAAATGGTGAGAATGGAGCAAGGCCGGACAGTGTTTTGTTCTGTTGTGCAGAGGGTTTCTATGAGTTGGAACTGACTCTATGGCACCTAACCACAAGAACAACATGGACGAAATACTGAATGACACAGGAAGCATCAAAGAAGATGACACCAAAATACTGAATGACATGGGGTATCAAAAAGAATTGGTCGATGTTCAACCATTTCAGGAGGCAGCATATCATCCAGAACCAGTCATACTGAAGGAAGAGGTCCAAGCTCCAATGGAGGCATTGGAGAAAAACAAGGCTCCAGGAATTGACGAAATACCAGTCGAGATGTTTCACCAAACTGATGCAGCACTGGAAATGCTCACTTGTCTACGCCAAGAAATTTGAGAGACAGCTACCTGGCCAGCTGACTAAAAGAGATCCATTTTTATGCCTATTCCAAAGAAAAGTGATCTAACCAAATGCAGAAATTATTGAACAATACCATTAACATCACACACAAGTAAAATTTTGCTAAAGGTCATTCAAAAATGGCTGCAGCAATACATCAACAGGGAATTTCCAGAGATTCGAGCCGGATTCAGAACAGGGGATGGCACCAGGCATACCATTGCTGATGTCAGATGGCTCCTGGCTGAAAGCAGAAAATACCAGAAAGATGTTTACCTATGTTTTACTGGCTATGCAAAGGCATTTGGGTGTGTGGATCACAACGAATGATGGGTAACATTATGAAGAATGGGAATTCCAGAACATTTCGTTGTGCCCATGAGGAACCTGTACATAGACCAAGAGGCAGCCAATGAAATGGAACATCAAGCCCCAAGCGGGGTGGAAGGAAGGGCCTGCACTGAGGTGCACCCCTAACTTAAAATAAACCAAAGCAAATTAAATAGGAAAGTTAATATCACATCTAAAAATCACAATGCAAAAAAAGGGGTTGAGAACGTCTCAAATGAAGACCAAAAAAACCCACTGCCGTCGAGTTGATTCTGACTCATAGCGATCCTACAGGACAGAGTAGAACTGCCCCATAGAGTTTCCAAGGAGGGCCTGGCAGATTCGAACTGCTGACCTTTTGGTTAGCAGCCATAGCACTTAACCACTACGCCAGCAGGGTTTCCCAAATGAAAACAGGCATTATTTATTTGTTTAAATTTTTATTGTGCTTTAGGTGAAAGTTTACAAATCAAGTCAGTCTCTCACACAAAAACTTATACACACTTTGCTACATACTCCCAATTGCTCTCTCCGTGATCAGACAGCCCACTCCCTCTCTCCACTCTCTCTTTTCTAAAGACAGGCATTATTTTAAATAATTTCTAATATTTCTTAATAAAAAGAAATTTCAGTGTTATTTGGATTAATTTAAGTGTCCTTTACCCTATATCTTTTCTTGACTGGAATGTAAGCATTTGGCAGTGCTTACTCCCTTCTTCAGGTAGGATCTTTTTTTCACAGTTTTGGGGTTTATTAGGTTACATACAACTCAGGATCAGGATCACCTTGGAAGTAACAGGAACAACTCAGTAGACAGGGTACAGTTAGTGGACCAAGACAGCTTCCAACCAGGACAGCTCTCAGCTTCTTGTTTCGGCATGCTATCCTCCTCCCAGCCTCTGTCCTGCTCAGGCCTTCCCTCAGGCTTTGGGCCCTCACAGGCAAGTATTACAGCCCTTCTGGCTCCACCATCAAGTGCCTGGAGGCACCCCACTCCACCAGCAAGCCTCCTGCCCTAAGGCGCTCAGCTCTCTCACTTCAAGGATGGGTAAACTTACTGCAGCAGCCTCACTCCGTGAGCTGGGAAGCCAACCGCAGCCATCTCACTTCTGTCTCCTGGTTCCTTCAGCTCATGCCACTGCACTGTCTAGTGCCATCTCTCGCTGTCTCGCACCATCTCCAGGTCCAGGAATTTCTCAGTGCAGGGACCCCAGGTCCGAAAGATTCATTCGCTCACTCCCAGCTCTTCTGCTTGATGGTAGTGAGGTCCCCCTCAACCTCCACGGGATTAGCACTTTTTTAAACCTACTCCTCCACCAAGACCACAAGTTGACCAATCCCCTCAGGAGGCCACAGGCCCCTTATTTGCATACTATACTGTCCAATCACTTGAGAGGGAATTTTAAAGCAGATCACCTATGCCAAATAGTTTATCATGTGTAAAAACTAACCTCAGTCTTTAATTGCTTGCCTTTTGCTTGGCTGCTCTGGTTATAGATGTTACACGCGGTATTTGCTCCTACTTCCCATTACTTCATCTTGGCCTCTTTCTATTCAGCAGGCAGAAACTAAGATTACCACGTTAGAGAGAGGAAGAAGATAAGTAAGTAAAACGACAATATTCTACTTCTAGTGTAAGTTGATACTTAAATCTAGATACAATGCTTATAATTTTTATAATAACAAGCTCGCATTACATATTTTTGGAGTCAGACGACTCTTACTTTTTCACTAAAAACAAGTGTTATCCTAATTTATATTATGCATAATATTTACCTGAAGATATTCAAATTATTTCAAATGAATTTTGTTTCCCAACTAGTTCAAGAGTGATACTTTACTTTGTGAAATTTTCCGAGATATTTGCCTTTTTTTCCCCTCTGTAGTTTTTATGTCTTTTTTCTTTTTTTCAATGACACAAGAGTGTGTGTCTATTGTAGACAAATTAGAAAATATAGTTAAGTTTTAAAATATTTAGATGTCTGGACTTGAACCATAGGTAAGTAATAGAGAGAAGACATTTATAAGAGTTATTCCAATTAAATTTGAGTTCATTTTCCAGAATTTAATCAGGTGTTTAGAACAGACAGACTTATTACCCCACATCTTTTTTATTTTAAAATGATTATATCTTGACCGTGACCGTCAAAGGTGCTGTTAGTTTTTTGTTTTTGTTTTCTTTTGTTTTTCTCTATCAAATACAGATTAACTCAACCCACAAGCTGAACTCTGCCTAATTTGTCAGAAACAAGTGCTTTTAAATTCCATTTGTAAAATGTCCAAGGAAAAAGACTCCCAGTTTCCCTGAATAATCTGTTACTGAATTTCCTTCCTTCTCATAATAGCTCCGCCATGAAGCCCTTCGTTGCACTTAACTCACATCTCAGAAGATATAACTTCCCCTCATTTCTTCTCACGGGATCAGTTGTGTTGAAATCACTTGCCTTTGACTTTCACTTCTATCCAGGCATATGGCTCCATTTCTAGGCTTTTTTAGTTTTTCCCCAACTGATAGCAATAATCCACTTGTGCTTATTTGTTTCGTAGGGACAATTACTGAAGTTGCATACATATTCACAAACACATTCTGATTGTAAAAGATTCAAAATATTGAAGTACGTGGAGTAAGACACTAAGCTTCCTGTCACCATTCCTGTCGCCTCTTTCATGCCCAACTTTTTTACTGTCTACACTTTCAGTCCAATTCCTAGGCTTTCTATCTGCCTATTTTAAACCGTGTTTTCCCCAAGGCTCACCTAGGCCTCATTTTCTCTATTTTGTGGCATTAAAGAAATGCAGATCCACAGAGTCAATCACACAGTTAGATCGTCAGTAGAACAAAGAGTCTTCTGAATTCTTACAGAGGCTGGATAATCACATCTACTAGCTGCTATTTGACCCAGCCTTTGTGTCTTATCTAGAGTTCCTAGGTAGTACAAATGGTTGATACACTTGGCTGCTAACCCAAAGGATGGAGGTTCAAGTCTACCCAGAGGTGACTTAGAAGAAAGGCCTAGTGGTCTTCTTCCAAAAACAGCTATTTGAAAACCTGTGGAGCACAATTCTACCCTAACACACATGGGGCGGCCATGAACTGGGATCAACTCTATGGTAACTGGTCACTGGTTTTTCCTGTTATATCTAAAAATGTCATAAAAATGTGAAAAGTAACATCTTGAGTCACACACCAATGGTTCCCTGAGGTCAGCATCCTACCTCTGGTAATTGAACCAGGATTCACTTGTTCACAAGAGATATCCTCAGTGAAAATTCATCCCCTCTCCTGAAAAGGCCTGGTTGTTCTTCATACACCTCCATTATTCTTCATAGGCCTGTTACACTTAAATAGTCTTTCCTGGCACTAAAGGACCCACTAACTACTGAGTGACCTTCAGAAAGCCACATAACCTCAGGGGCCTTATTTTCATCAGGTAGTCAGGCTATATGACTTCTAAATCTCCTCTCTGTTTCTAAATACCTTTATATCCTTTACTTTCCTCAAGTGAGAGGAAAATATAAAATTATACTGGCAAGTATATCAAAAAAAGACATAGCAAGTATATTCCCCTTGGAAGATTTTCTACCTGTTTTACAAGCTAAAAATATTAATCTGCAGACCGGGGTCTCAATTGCTTTTATCTGACATTTGAAATCAACAACCTGGAAATGATTCCTATTCTAAGCAGAAGTGAGTTAAGGGGTATGCACTAAACTGTAAAGCCCCTGGGAAGTCGACAACCAAGGGGAGACATACTCAGCCCTGGTTGAGGAGAGAAGCAAAAACTCAAAGTCAAGAAAACTTGTTCAAACACCAAGTCCCAAAGATGAGACAAAGCCCATAAAGGTGAAAGAAAATCACATTTCAATCATAGTGAGAAAAAGAATAGTGCCTTGGTGAACAACATGGCATCTTTCCAATAGAACTTTTTTTTATGGATACTGAAATTTGAATTTTACATAATTTTTGTCCACCACACATCTGTAAATTTGTCATACTGTGGTGGCTTGCATGTTGCTAGAAGCTACGTCTTAGTTATCTAGTGCTGCTATAACAGAAATACTGCAAGTAGATAGCTTTAACAAAGAGAAATTTATTCTCTCACAGTCTAGGAGGCTAGAAGTCCGAATTCAGGACACCAGCTCCAGGAGAAACCTTCCTCTCTTTCAACTCTGGAGGAAGGTCCTTGTCATCTATCTTCCCCTGGTCTAGGAGCTTCTCAGAGCAGGGATCCCAGGTCCAAAGAATGCACTCTGCTCCTGGCACTTCTTTCTTGGTGATGTGAGGTCCTTCTTCTTTCTGTCACTTCTCTCTTTTATATCCCAAAAGAGACTGAACCAAGATACAACCTAATCCTGTAGATTGAGTCCTGCTTCATTAATATAACTGCTTCTAATCTTGCCTCCTTAACATCATAGAGGTTAGGATTTACAACACATAATCATATCAGATCACAAAAAGGTGGACAACCACACAATACTGGGAGTCATGGCTAGCCAAGTTGACACACATTTTGGGGTGATGCAGTTCAATCCATAACACCATGCCATCAGTATTTAAAATAGCAGCATGGTCACCCATGGTGGACAGGTTTCAACAGACCTTCCAGACTAAGACAGGCTAGGAAGAAAGGCCTGGCAATCTACTGCTGAAAATTAGTCAAGGAATACCCTATGGGTCACAACAGAATATTGCCTGATATAGTGCTGGAAGACGAACCCCCTAGGTTGGAAGGCACTCAAAATACACAGTGGCTGTAACAGTGGACTTGAGTATACTGATGATTATAAAGCCGGCACAGGACCAAGCAACATTTCATTCTTTTGTACATGGGGTCACCCATCATGAATCAGAGCCAACTTAATGGCAACTAACAACAACAACATAATTTTCATGCATCACAAAATATTACACTTCTTTGGATATTTCATCAGCCACTTAAAAATGTAAAAATTATTCTTAGCTTGTATGCCATATTTGGCCTATCAGCCATAATTTGTGGATCCCTGAGGTAGAATCAATGGGGATGGCCAAGGCTAAGTAAGACTGGACTGAAATAGGAGTAATATAGCAAAGGGCTGCTTTTCAAGATGTTTTAGTCACAATGATATGATGAATATTTGATGCTCCTCATCAAGAAATCAAACTGCAAAGTGTATAAATTCCTTTAAAAATGTTTATAAGCAACTTTAAACTCCTAAGGTTTTAATTAGGACTGTTTGAGGAAACAGAACCAGACATGGAGGGGCTACGGTATAATTAAAAACTTGTAATATCTTTTAATGCCCTCGATGTTTTTCCAGAACTCTTCTGGTCTTAGGTCTTTGGTATTCAGTATGTCAAATCTACTCTCGAGAATAGCTCTAAATTCATGTGGGATGTATTCAAGGTTATATTTTGGTTCTTGTGGACTTGCTTTGATTTTCTTTGGCTAGTTTCAACTCGAACTTGCATATGAGCAATTGATGATCTGTTCCTGCAGTTGGCCCTTGTTTGTCTTGACTGGTAATATTGAGCTTCTTTATAATCTCTTTCCACAGATGTCTTTGATTTGATTCCTGTGTAATCCATCCAGTAAGATCCATGTGTATATTGTTGGAAAAAAAAAAGTGTTTCTGATGAATAAGTCATTGGTCTTTCAGAATTCAATCATGCGATCTCCAGTGTTGTTTCTATTACCAAGGCCATGTTTTCCAACTACTGATCCTTCTTTGTTTCCAACTTTCACATTCCAGTCACCAGTAATTACCAATGCATCTTGTTTGCATGTTCCATCCATTTCAGACTGCAGCATTTGGCACTCATGGTTGGTGCATAAATTTGAGTAATAGTGGTATTAAATGGCTTTCCTTGTAGGCTTATGGTTATTAACCTATCACTGACCACACTGTATTTCAGGATAGATCTCTAAATGTTCTTTTTAACAATGAATGCAACATCATTCATCTTCAATTTGTTGTTCCCAGCCTAGTAGGCCATGTGATTGTCAGATTCAAAATGTTCAATATCAGTCCGTGTCAGCTCACTAATGACTATGATATCAATCTTCAAGCATTCCATTTCATTTTTGATGACTTCCAATTTTCCTTGACTCATACTTCATACATTTCACGTTCCAATTACTGACGGATGTTTGCAATTGTTACTTTTCATTCTGAGTTATGCCATATCAGCAGATGAAGATCTCTAAGGCTTTTCTCTACCCACCTCATTAAGGTCAACTCTACTTTGAGAAGACAGGTCTTCCTGAGTCATGTGCCTTTCAACCCGGGGGCTCCTCTTCCATCACTATATCTGCTGAAAAAATAACCTATGAAGTTGGGTTATATAAAGAAAAACACAGCATCAGGATTAGAGACTCACTAACAACCTGCAATATGCAAATGAGACAACCTTGCTTTTCAGAAATGAAGATGAATCGAAGCATTCAGTGATGAAGCCAAAGACTACGGCATTCAATATGGAGTACACCTGAACATAAAAAAAAAAAATCCTTACGACTGGACCCATGAACAACACCATGACGAGTGAAGTAAAAATTGAAGTTGTCAATCATTTCATTTTACTTGGATCAACAATCAACGCCTATGGAAGCAGCAATCAAGTAATCGTGTATTCCATTGGGCAAATTTGCTGCAAAGACCTTTTCAAAGTTTTAAAAAACAAAGATGTCACTTTGGTGACTAAAGTGCATTTGAGCCAAGCCATGACATTTTCAATCACCTCATATTCATGCAAAAGCTAGACAATGAAAAAGAAAAACAGAAGAATTGATATATTTGAACCGTGGAGTTGACAAAGGATATTGGATATAGCATGGGCTGCCAAAAGAACTAACAAATCGGTCTTAGAAGAAACACAAACAGAATGCTCTTTGGAAACAAGGATGTTGCGGCTTCTGCTCACTTAATTCAGGCACATCATCACGAAGGACCAATCGTTAGAGAAGGACATCGTGTTTGGTAGAGGACCAGCTACTTATGAGAGGAATTGACACAGTAGCCACAACAGTGAGCTCGCTGACGCGACAGCCCCAACAGCGGGCTCGCTGACGCGACAGCCACAACACTGAGCTCACACATACCAACAATATAGCAAGATGGCACAAGACCGGACAATGTTTCATTCTGTTGATACATAAGGTCACCATGATAAGAGCCACCTTGATGGCAACTACCAATGACAACATCATCTTTTTATTTAAAAACAAAATAAAAAAATTTAACCATTGCTATGTTTAATCATGCTTGTTGAAAATCTTCCTTCACCCTTTAAAAATTACCAGAAAATAATTTGACATTTAATTAGGAGAATGTATGCTCACTCCCCTCCTTCTGCTATGCAGTGCAAATGTGCCTGGTCTCAGCAAGGGGAAAGAGCCTCCCCTCTAATAAGGTGTCCTTCACTTGTGTTGTGGGAGAAACTCAGTTCATCAGTTTTCTCTGACATGTATGCTAATAAAAGGCAGTGCCTTTTCCGTTGCCTTTACCTTTGCTGTTTTCAAATGCAGGTAGCATCCAAACCAGCATGCATATGTCAGTTTGTCATACTGTGGTGGCATGCGTGTTGCTGTGATGCTGGAAGCTATGCCACCGGTATTTCAAATACCAGCAGGGTCACCCATGGTGGACAGGTTTCAGCAGAATTTCCGGACTAAGGCTAGGAAGAAAGGCCCAGCAATTTATTAGCAAATTGGCAAAAATCAGCCAATGAAAATCTTATAAATCACAACAGGACATTGTCCGACTCATTTTCCTTGGACATGTCATCAGGAGGGATCAATCTCTGGAGGTGGACATTGCGTTTAATGAAGTAGAGGGCTAGTGAGAGTGAGAGAGACCCTCGGTGACATGGATTGGCAAAATAGCCACAATGATGGACTCCAACATGCAGTGATCATGAGGGTGACACAGGACCAGGCAACATTTCATTCTTTTGTACTTAAAGTGGCCATGAGCCAAAATCAACTTGATGACCGCTATCTATCTTGCGGTCAAAATGAAGAAAAGTCGATAGCACATTCTTCTACTTATTCATAAATAAACCTAGTATTTACTTTATACGCATGGCTGCTAAGTAATATATTGGCAACACTAAATTAGAAAACCCCCAGAATTTGAAACAGTACATTTCATAGTTGTCTTTTAATTACTCCAGTCCAGGAGCTGCGTAATAGCTGTATAGCACTCTTAAATCAGAAAAGCAGCACTCGCTTCCTGCGATAAGTGGGCAAAGGCTTTGTCCGGATATGAAGCCAGTACTGCCCTCTCTCTCACATGCAGCAACCCAGCCTGACACCTCAAAGGCCTCTGAGGAAGAACTGAGGACTCTGGTGGCAGAATTGTATGCTGGTAGGCAGTGATCATGAGGAGCATGTCTGTTCAGAAGCTATTGGAATGCCTCGAGCAAACCCTCTGATTATTTTATTTCATTTTGGTGGGGCAGGTACACACTAGTCTATGAACCACAGTTTTCGTTCTCAGTATGGAAATCAGGTAGGAAGAGAAGAAGTATATTATTGCAAATAAAGATCTTGAGAACAGACACTCCCTTGCTTGAACTACAACAATCCATTAGACAGCTAATACAAGCTGGCATTTTTTATGTGGCTGGGCAGGGAGGACGTATGGAGGATGGCACCGCTCTGTCATCCTTGTATGTGATGTACTCAATTTTCCCACTCAAGTCTAGGAGGCCATTAACTGCATGTCCTCCTTCTCATCTGTCTTTCTACCACATTTGACCTCTGGAAAATTAGGCCTGTAATACTTTAGGACATTTGTCAACATGATAGTTCAGACCTCATTTAGGTTAAGAAAGGATGCATGTGATTTTAAATGATTTCTTCTCCATGATGCCTTTATCCATAGCAGTAACTGAACAGAAGAAGGAGCTCTCATTCTCAAGTGAGGAAAGAAACAATTTCATCATTAGCATAAAAAGGTATATTAAACATCTCACTGTACATCAGAGAGACTTATATATTTTTTGTCTTTTAGGAACTGCCCATTTGGGGTGAAACTCATGTACATGAAACAAGGACTTCAGCATAAAAGCAATAAACCAATGCATGAATATACAGTGCCTTATTTACTGGTGGCATAGTGGTTAAGTGCTACGGCTGCTGACCAAGGGGTCTGCAGTTCAAATCCTCCAGGGGCTCCTTGGAAACTCTATGGGGCCGTTCTACTATGTCCTATAGGGTCGCTATGAGTCAGAATCGACTCGATGGCAGTGGGTTTGCTTTTTGGTTTTGGGTATTTACATCAAAGTCAAGTGAAAAATGATTTAAAGATAGGGATTGTGAATAGTAGCCTATCTAGGGTAGAGCTAGGGAGGCCGGGGTACAATTTCACTTCTAGTCGGGAAGGAGAAGTCATGGACTCTCTAATCAATACAGATGTTTACCTACCTGCATACCTAAAACCACAAGCTGTACTTTGAAATGGCTACCTGTGAAAGGGAGAGGCACTTCTTAGAAATGACGAGGAGGGGACTGGAGCCTAGGGAGGGCCTAGGCTTGGCCCTGTGGAAATTGCCCTGACCATATCTTTGTGGACCCCATAGCCTGCCATCATCTCTCCTCTGCCACGCACACAGCACAGACTCCTCACTCGGCAGTGGGGAGCAGGAAAGGCCACACTACCACACTGCTGGTCTGTAGGACTGGTGCCTTCATTTGGATTTGGGCCCAGGGCGTCTGTTCGGGAGGTTAACCCTGAAGCAGGAGGGAGGGAAAGTGGGAGAGAGGGAAGGGGTAAAGGCTAGTACAGTGCGCATTATTGAGTTGGTTACTGCTCTGGGCAACTGAGGCTCAGCCCTGCTGGAAAACCTCTGAGGACTCCAAATTGTCCCACCAAAGGCTGAGTGGCAGGGCAGGAGGAGGCATTAATCCACCAGGCCCCAACACTAATCCCTCCAAGGTTGCTGCTGATAGCATTCAATCCCTAAGACTTCCCAGTTACAATGTCTTCAACTCAGTGAGCTAGTGCAGCTTCTGAGAATGTTCTAAGGCTGAAAGAGGGCACTTGAGGCAGGACAGTGCAGCACACACAGGAACTGTCAACATCTCTGCCGCTAAAACCAGAGGTAGGGTGCAAGGATGTGATGCAGGCACACAGCGCGTGCCAGTCAATCCCTTGCAGCTCTCAGCTCTACCCTCGGCTCACATTGGCATACTCTCTCACAGACTCACCATTCTGGAAGTACTTAGGAGATGCTCCAATGAATTCCCTGAGCTCCAGACATGCTCCTTCCTGTCACCATTGAGGCAGTATCACTTAACGGTGTCAGAATTGGTTTCCCCAGCCAATGTAGGAACTCCTTTCCTTGCCTGCTAGTCTCCCATCTTGACGAGACCTAATTTACCAGGTTTCACACTTGCTTTAGGTTCCATGAAAGCCTTACTGTTTCCACTACTGGGAATCAGAATTTTCAATACATTAACACTTAAAGTTGCAGGATGCAAGAGTCATTGGAGATGATGGTGAGATGACCAATCCTACATTTACCTCTTAGTTCCTGGACCCATGAAGTCTAGCTATCAGAGACATCACACTATATATCAGCCAGTAGTTCAATGTACATACTCCATCCTGAAGGACAGCACCCCCTAAACTTACCCCTTTAATAAGCCATTCCAACATTCTTTCTGGTGGTAATGAGGTGTCTGGAGAGACTGGCATACCCCATGGACATGTGCCCATTATCATCCTCCTTTGAGGTAAACTGGCCCTTTGGTGCAAGGCAACATTACTCAGGATCCTGTGCCGGTAAAAGAAGTGCTCTGTAATCACTCAGGCAGTGGTGCTTCCAGTGCACTGCAGATAGGGAATACAACCCGGAAACCAGAAGAAGTGTCAGTTCCAATAAGGGTAAATCACTCCTCCTTCCATGGTTGAATGTGTCCAACGTAATTGACCTACCAACAAGTGCCTGGCAGCTCAAAGTTTAATGCTTTCAAAATAGAGCTCCAGATATTCCCCCGCAAGCCTGCTTTTCCTCAATCTTCCCCATCAAAATTAGTGGCAATTCTATCCTCCTAGTTGTTCAGGACAAAATCCTTAGAATAACCAGGACTCCTCTCTTTCTCTTACGTTCTAGATCTGACCTGTTAGAAAATCACATTGGCTGTATCTTCAAAATAGATCCAGAACGTGCTCTCTCCATCCTCATTGCCACCACCCTGAACTTTGCACTATCAACTTTCACCTTGGTTATTGTGATAGATTCTTAACTGAACTCCTTGTTTCTGCCCTTGCCCCACTGAAGTCTATTCTTCACCCAGCATCCAGTGATCCTATTAAAATGCAAACCATGTCATGTTATTCCTCAGGTCAAACACCTCCAATGGCTCCTACCTCACTGCAAATGAAAGCCAAAGTCTTCACCAAAAAAACAAAAAACCAAACCCACTGCTGTTGAGTCAATTTCAACTTGTAGCAACCCTACAGGACAGAGTAGAACCACTGCACAGGGTTCCCAAGACTATAAATCCTTATGGAAGCAGACTGCCACATCTTTCTCTCCCTGAGCGGCTGGTTGGTTCCAACTGGCAACCTTTTGGTTAGCAGCCAAGCAATTTAACCACTGTGCCACCAGGGCTACAAAGCCCTTACAATGGCCCCTAAATCTCTTTATGAGCTGAGTCCTTGTGGCAGATAGACTCTAAGAGGCCCGTTTGATCCCCACCTCCTGCTGTTCATGTCATGTTATAATCCTCTCCCCTTGAATGTGGGCAGGATCTGTGACTGTGTCTATCCAACATTGTTGTTGTTGTTAGGCACCATTGAGTCAGTTCCGACTCATAGCAACCCTATGTCCCACAGAACAAAACACTGCTTAGTCCTGCACCATGCTCACAATTGCTGTTATGCTCGAGCCCATTATTGCAGCCACTGTGTCAATCCATCTCATTGAGGGTCTTCCTCTTTTCCGCTGACCCTCTACTGAGCATGATATCCTTCTCCAGGGTCTGATTCCTCCTGACAACATGTCCAAATTATATAAGACAGAGTCTTACCATCCTTGCTTCCAAGAAGCATTCTGGTTGTATTTCCTCCAAGACAGATTTGTTCATCCTTTTGGCAATCCATGGTATATTCAATATTCTTCACCTACACCACCATTCAAAGGCATCAATTCTTCTTCGATCTTCCTTATTTGTTGTCCAGCTTTCACGTGCATCTGAGGCCATGGAAAATACTATGGCTTGAGCCAGGCACACCTTAGTCTTCAAGGTGACATCTTTGCTTTTCCACACTTTAAAGAGTTCTTTTGCAGCTGATTTGCCCAGTGCAATGCGTCTTTTGATTTCTTGACTGCTGCTTCCATGGGTGTTGATTGTGGATCCAAGTAAAAGGAAACCCTTGACAACATCAATCTTTTCTCCATTTATCATGATGTTGCTTACTGGTCCAGTTGTGAAGATTTTTGTTTTCTTTTTGTTGAGGTACAATCCATACTGAAGGCTGTGGTCTTTGATCTTCATTAGCAAGTGCTTCAAGTCCTCTTCACTTTCAGCAAGCAACGTGTGTCATCTGCATAATGAAGGTTGTGAATGAGCCTTCCTCCAATCCCGATGCCCTGTTCTTCTTCATATAATCCGGCTTCTCAGATTATTTGCTCAGCATACAGATTGGATAGGTACGGTGAAAGAATACAACCCTGATGCACACCTATCCTGACTTTAAACCACAATGTATCTCCATGTTTTGTCCAAACAACTGCCTCATAGTCTATGTACAGGTTCCTCATGAGCACAATTAAGTGTTCTGGAATTCCCATTCTTTGCAATGTTATCCATAATTTGTTATGATCCACAGTGTCGAATGCCTTTGCATAGTCAATAAAACACAAGTAAACGTCTTTCTGGTATTCTCTGCTTTTAGCCAGGATCCATCTGACATCAGCAATGATATCCCTGGTTCCATGTCCTCTTCTGAATCTGGCCTGAATTTCTGGCAGTTCCCTGTTGGTAAACTGCTGCAGCTGCTTTTGAATGATCTTCAGCAAAATTTTGCTTGTGTGTGATATTAATGACATTGTTCTATAATTTCCACATTTGGTTGGGTCACCTTCCTTGAGAATAGGCATAAATACGGATCTCTTCCAGTTGGTTGGTCAGGTAGCTGTCTTCCAAATTTCTTGGTATAGACGAGTGAGCACTTCCAGTGCTGCATCTGTTTGTTGAAACATCTCAATTGATATTCCATCAATTCCTGGATCCTTGTTTTTCACCTATGCCTTCAGTGCAGCTTGGACTTCTTCAGTGCCACAGTTCCTGATCATATGTTACCTCTTGAAATGGTTGAACATTGACCTACTCTCTTTGATATAATGAGTCTGTGTATTCTTTCCATCTCTCTTTTGATGCTTCCTGTGTCGTTTAATATTTTTCCCATAAAACCCTTCATTATAACAACTTGAGGCTTGAATTTTTTCTTCAGTTTTTTCACCTTGAGAAATGCTGAGAGTGCTCTTCCCTTTTGGTTTTCTGTCTCCAGGTCTTTGCACATGTCATTATAATACCCCTCCTTTGTATTCTCAAGCCACTCTTTGAAATCTTCTGTTCAGCTCTTTTACTTCATCATCTCTTCCTTTTGCTTTAGCTGCTCAAGGTTCAAGAGCAAGTTTCAGAGTCTCTTCTGACATCCATTTTCGTTTTTTCTTTCTTTCTTTTCTTTTTAATGACCTCTTGCTTCCTTCACATATGATGTCCTTGAAGTAATTCCACAACTGGTTTGGTCTTGGTCATTAGTGTTCAACTCTTCAAATCTGTTCTTTAGTTGGTCTCTAAATTCGGGTGGGATATACTCAGGGTAGTGCTTTGGCTCTTGTGTACTTGTCTTCTATCCAATAGAATATTGAAAATGTGATGGGCTACCACTCCTGTGATCATCTGACATCATATATGACTCCCTCTTCCTGACAGACCTTTCTCACCTTCCTGCTGTCCTTGAAGAGCAAGCTGCAGAGTTGTGAACTGCCTGTGGAGTGAGTCATGAGGCAGCAAACCCTATGAAGCTCTAGAAACTAAGGGCAGCCCCAGCTAACAGGCAGGAAAAACCCTCATGCTGTGTTCTGCAGCCTCAAGGAAACAAATTCTACCAACAATCTGAGTAATCTTGGAGTAAATTCTTCCCTAGTTGAGCCTATAGATGAGAACACAGAACAGCCAACACCTTGATCACAACCTGATGAGACCCTAAGCAGCAGGCCAGCTAACATATATCTGGACTCCTGATCCATAGAAACTGAGAGATCATAAATGGGTATTGTTAGACTGCTAGTTTGTGGTCACTTGTTATGCAGCAATAGAAAACTGATGCAGTCCTGTGATTTCTTCAATTACACCTCCTCCCACCCCCCCTTCATTCACTGTGCTAAAACCAGAGGCTCCTTCCTGTTTCTCAGGTGAGTCAGGCCTATGCCCACTGCAAGACCTTTGCCTTTGCCGTTCCCTCTCTTTGGGATGCTCTTCCATGAATATACACATGGTTCTTGCCCTCCCTTCCTTCTTGGTTCTACTCAAAGCCATCTTCTCTGCAAGCCTTCTTTCCCTGACCACCTGATTTAAACATTCACATCCCTCCATCCCTTCATAACTTCCTTCCCTGCTTTATTTTTTCTTCTCAGCATTTATCATCCTCTAAGTTACCATAAAGGAGCCCTGGTGGCACAGTGGTTAAAACGCTCAGCTGCTACCATAAAGGAGCCCTGGTGGCACAGTGGTTAAAACGCTCAGCTGCTAACCAAAAAGTCAGTGGCTCAAACCCCCTAGCCACTTTGAGGGAGAAAGATGTGGCTAGTCTGCTCCCATAAAGATTTATAACCATGGAAACCCTATGGGGCAGTTCTACTCTGTCCTACAGGGTTGCTCTGAGTCAGCAGTGGGTTTTATTTTGTTGAAACTTACCATATATTTTAGTAGTTTATCTTGTCTCTTTATCTTACTAGAACGTAAGCCCGATCAGGACAGGGGCCTTTATCTGTTTTGTTCATGGCTGTATTTTGTCTAAAGTAAATCCAAACCATGTGGTTGTGTGAGTCTTCCCTGCCACGCTGAATTACTCTGCAGTGGGTGCAGATCAAGAGGATATCTGGGTCTAGCCCAGGCTGGAGTATGACAAGGAGGAAGAGGGGCAAGAGAGCTATGTGCGTCTTCTGGAGAGTGATTATGGTGCCAGGTCATAAAGTCTGGGAGAGAGTGAAGACATAAGGAAGTGATGCATCAGGGAAGAGTGGTGCCACCAGTGGTTGAGGTCTCATTTAATTCAAGGAACTCTTAGAGTAGGCCTCATAGATATTCTGGAGGATAGGAGGTGATGGTTGGAATAAGATGTTTGAAACTGAGATGTCAGGTTGCTAATGTGCTTGGTGATAACAAGGTCTAGGGTAGGACTTTGTGAGCGAGCGGTGGAGAAGAGATGGAATGAGAGTTTATTGGCATTAAAAGATTAAGGAACTGAGACACCAGAGTGTTGGGTGAACCTTTCATTAAATGCTGAAGTCTCTAAGAATGATGTCATACTTGAGACAGAAGTAGCTCAACTGTTCAAGTCATCAGAGAATCAGGGCAAGTAACAGAAATATTGGTAATTGATGGCCCTGATCTAGGAAGGTTATAAGAGAAATAAAGTCTTCACATAGAAGCTTCAGGAAAAGCAGGATCCTGGTGTGGGGGGGAGGGGTAAAGATTCAGTTACAGCAGAGCTAAACTAACTCCTGTCTCTGTTTGCCCCCTCTCTCCTGGTTTTTACAAATAAAGTCTTATTGGAACACAGTCACACTCATTTGTTTACTTACTGTCTATGACTGCCTTGGCTACAACAGCAGAATTAAGTATTTGTAACACGGTATGACCCACGAACCCTAAAATATTTACTATCTGGCCTCTTACAGAGGAAATTTGTCAACCCCTGAGTTAAAGCAAGAAAGGCAATGGAGTATCTGGGCAAGAGGCTGAAGGCAGACGAAGTTTGCTGATGACGAACGGTAAATTTCAAAGGGCCCTTTCAAAATGATTTAGGAGTGTGGAGCAGGGTGGAGAATGTGGTCAGATTAGGAATATTCAGGACAATCTGGGTAATGATGCCATCACAAGGCTTGGATGTATAATGGTGACTGAGGTAGCCTGGGAGGTGAGAAGCTAGATGGCGCTGGATCTTAGGATATCCAAGGTGTGGGGGAAGGTGTCAGACAGCAGGAAAGCCTGCAACAGCTGAATCCCTTGGGGGAGGACAATTTCCCCCAGCCAACGCACTGGGCACAGGGCTGTGAGGATCCTGGGAGCTGGCGTTGTTGGCACCTGGTCTGGGAGCAGCTTGTTGAATGTAGGCACTGCCCCATTCCTGGCCAAGTTGCTAGAATACAGAAGAAGAGAAGGAAAGAAGGAGAGGCAGAGGGAAAGGCAGATAGGGCACCCAGCAAGCAATATAAGTAAAAGTTAAAATGACTACTCTGTGTTAACATGTATTAGTTCTAGCAATTCATTACCTAGAGAAAATATTAGCATACTTTTCATATTAAAAAGCCTCCTCATGACCTTAGACAACCAAATGAAAGGAATGTCAATGCTATGGCCTCCTCTGGATTTGGTGAAGCCATTATTATAACTCTAATCAACTACCCGAAGTCCTAAACAGTGATTAGGGTGCTCTTTTAAAATCTACCCAGACTCTTGGCTTGTGTCAAAACTTGCAGGGCGAATGAAGAACACATGCCCGCCGGCGAGCCCTGATGGGCCTGCTTTCTCAGCACCTGTTAACAAGAGCTTCTACCTCTCTCTGCCACAGGCATCCTTTGCACACCTTCCATCAGAATAATGAAGACGGAGGCATTCCTTTTCCTTTCTGGCTCCCACTCTGCTATGCTCCGCTTCGCCAAGATCTCTCTTCTCGCTTCCCACGAGGATGTAAAATTTTGTTATGCCCCCAGAGAAATGTTACCAAATTCCCAGCAGGTAACCGCCAATTCTAGAATCCTCTGCCAGTTAATGACAGCATTTTAACGCACGTCCTTTTTACAGGAGGAGAAAGACGCTCTCTCTTTCAGCTCAGAGCTGCCTGCTGGATTTGCATACCGTTAAATATTTCTCAACTTTGCTGCCTTTAGGAAAGATTTTTTTTTTTCCTTATAAACTTTCTGAGACCAAACAAGAGGGAAAAACAATGACATTCTGAAAAGAAGATTGAATAGCAATTTTGAGCAGAGTGGATCTGGTATTATCACAGAATCCCTGATATTCCACAGGGGAGAAACCTAATTTAAGGGTGGAGAAGAAAGTAACTCTGATAGCCAAAAGATCTAAGAGCCAAAAATGATATCTTAAAATAATATTTGTAAATATACCCAGAGGCAATTGCATGATGGACACCCCCTAGGAGCAGGGCCCTAGGCATCTGCCTGTGCCTCGGGCTGCTTATGTTGATGGGCCAAAAATAGTAACAGCTTCTTCCACCTAAGGTTTTTCCATCATTCCCTCCAGCTGCAGATGTAACTCCCAGCCCATGATCAGACTGGTTCTCTTACAGAGTATATTCCCTCCCGCCCAGGTTAGTCCGCATCTGGCAGTATGCATCCTGCGTTCTCCCTGTAGCCAGTACATTTCTGATGTCATTCTTCTAGCTACCCTCTGCTGTGCTATTCTAGACACATTTCTTTACTTCATTATTTCTGTATGTTTTTTACTTCTCCTGCCTCCCTTTCTACCTATTTCTCTAGATTCTGGAACCCTACAGGGACAGTAATTAATTTTAGCATGTGAGCCATTGGGAAACTCCACAGGATGTTGGACATTCCAGGGGAAAGAAACAGCATGATCAAAGTCACAGAAAGTACTTGGTATGATATGGGCCTACGAGAGGTCTGTTGTGGCCAGAGCACAGGACGTGTCAAAGCATGGATCAGACTGCGAACCTTGAGGCTATAGGCAGTGATCAGCCACAAAAGATTCCATGCCAGTGACACGGCTAGGTCACTGCTGTTTGTTGTCAGCTGCTGTTGAGTTGGCCCCCAACTCAGGGAGACCCCATTCACAACAGAACAAAATGCTGCCTGCTCCTTTACCATCCCCATGAGTGGTTGCAGATTAGACTGCTGTGATCCATAGGGTTTTCACTGGGTGATTTTCAGAACTAGGTCAACCAGGCCTTCTTCCTTCCTAGTCCATCTTAGTCTGGAACTTGCACTGAAATCTGTGAGGAATTATAGCAACACACAAGCAGTGGCTGTACACGAGGTATATTGGCCAGAAATCGAACCCAGGTCTCTCGCATGAAAGGTAAGAATTCTACCACTGAAGCACTTCTGCCCTCTATGCTAGAGAATAATTAATCTTTTTATTATGAAGGCCTGTAATAGTTATTTATGGATGTGTAACAGACTTTCCCAAAATTTAGAGGCTTAAAGTGACAAAAATGTATTATCTTATAGTCTCTGTGGGTTAGCCTGCCTCAGGGTTTTCACAGGCTATAGTCAAGGTGTCAGCCAGGGGCAATCATCTCAAGGCTAGACCAGGCAAGGATCCAATTCAAGACAACTCAAGCCCAGCTCTCTGCGGCTTGGACTGTTGGCCTCAGTTGCCCAAAGGCGTAACTCAGTTCCTTAACGTATGGGCATCTCCACAGGGCAGCTTACAATACAACAACTGTCTTCCATCAGAGTAAGCAAGTGAAAGAGCAAGAGAGGGTGGGCGAGATGGAAGCCAGAATCTTATTGTTATGTAATCATGGAAGGGACATCCTACTGTTTTTGACATATTCTGTTCATTAGAAACAAGTCACTAGGTCAGCCTACAGTCAAGGAGGTGATTAAATAAGAACGTGAATACCGGGAGGTGGAAATCATTGGAGTAGTCAAGAAAATAGGAAGAGAATCAGGAGAGAATGGTGTCTAGAAGCCAAGGAAAAAGAGGCTTTCTAAGAGTGGGAGGTCATAATGGCAGAGAGGGCTCAGTACTTTCCAGCCCAAGAGCACCAGGAAAATACCTACAGTGGAATGAGCTGAGTTTGTTGCTTGTTGCAGGGAAGGAAAACACACACTATAGGGAACGCTATGGATTGAATTGTGTCCCCCACAAAATTTGTGTTGAAACCCCAAACCCTGTACCTGTAAATATGAACCCATTTGGAAACAGGATTACTTTTGTTGTGTTAATTAGATCATACCAGAGTACTGTGAATTCTAAACCTAATCACTTCTGAGTTATGAAAAGACTATAACAGACATAAAGACAGATGCCACATGACGAACACCTATAAGCCAAGGAACAAGGAATGCCCAGGGATACTGACAAGAAAGAAGTCAACACAGCTGAGACCCAAATTTGTACTTTAAGCCTCTAGAATTGTGAGAAAATAAATGTCTGTTCTTTAAATCCACACACTTGTGGTATTTGTGTTACAGCAGCACTAGGTAACTAAGACACGGAATCACAGGTGTCTCTGTAATAGTGTTAGAACTTATCATCAGATCTGGGCTTTGGATGAATGATTTGGGGAACAGCCCAAGAAATCAAGGGCTCACTCTTAATTGGGTGCTGCAGAGAGTAGGGGCAATCTATGATTATCACAACCAAGCTTGTCTTAGGGAGGGAGGACTAGGAAGACAGTTGTTATTGGCAAAGAAGTAGATATCATTCATTTTGGCCAAAAGAGAGGTGTTTGGTATTCTGTGGTTAGCCAGTGACCTGGCGTTTGTCTGTTCTTAGATACCATTATGAAGTACCCTTGTTTTGACTCATTTTGCCACGGTCTCAGAATGGCCTTGTCTGAGGTTGGTGTTCATGAGGTAGTTTATGTCTAATGGCGGAAAAATGTGGCCTAGCTGTGATGCCAGCCTAGTTTCTGAATGTCAGGGGCTGCTCTTTTTCCCTTTCAAGAAAAAAGAGGCCTTTGATACTGTGATTAAGACAAGGACAGGGTGACAACATGACTCTGGAGCCAAGCTGTCTGGTTTAAACCCTGACTTCACCACTTACTAGCCATGTGGCTTGGGACTGTTGCTGAACGTCACTGTACTTTAGTTTTCCCATCTCATAAAGGAGACTATAATGGTACCCATCTTACTGGGTTGTTACAAGGATTAATGAGTTAGTATAAATGTGAAATGTTTGGCACATATCTACTGCATTATCATTATCATTATCATCGGTGACCCTTGAAGAAGCAATTTCTTTGGAGTGGTAGAAGGCAGAAGTGAGACTGCAATGACCAAAGGTAAAAAGAAGTTGAGGAAGTAAGGTCAATATAAGCTAAATGCCTTTTCAAGAAGAAGCTTCCAAATTCTAGGTATATACCCAAAAGAACCAAAAGTAAGGACTTAAACAGAAACCTGCGTGCCAGTGTTCATTGCAACACTTTTTACAATAGCTAAAAGATAGAAACAACCTAAATATCTATTAACAGAAGAATGGATAAACATGCGGTACGTACATAGGGTAGAATATTTCTCAGTCATAAAGATAAATGAAGTCCTGATACATGCTACAACATGGATGGAACTTAAAAAAAAAAATGCTCTGCAAAATAAGTCAGTCACAAAATAGGGTCGTATAATGTTTCGATCACTTCCCTGTTGAGATTTGGTACATGATCACCCCTATGATGGGATCTGCTGTGAGTAGCCAATCAGTTGAAGGGGAGTTTCCTTGGGTGTGTGGCTTGCATTGAGTGCAGGCAGCACTTGGGGGGCTTTTGCTTGTTCTGGATCCTGAAGCCGGCTCCTGTTTGTCTGACCTTCAGTTCTTGGGACTTACGCTAACAACTTACCTGTGGTCTCACCTGCTGATCTTGGCATTCATCAGTCTTCACAGCCCGTGAGCAACAGCTCTGCTCTCTGGCCTGCCAGTCTTGGGTTTGTTAGCCCCTGCAGCTATGTGAATCAGGAGAAACCTCTTTCCTGACCCATGGACTTGGGATGTTTCAGCCTCTACAACCACGTGAACCATTTCCTCTCTATGTACATATGTTTGTATGCTTTACTGGTTTTGCTTCTCTAGAGAACCCACCCTAAGACAGAATTCATTAAGAAAAGGATAGTGACAATGATCTAATCGGAACAGGGAAGGAAGGAAAATGCTTACCCCTTGGAGCCCTTCCTAAGACCTCTGGAACTTCTCTACGTGGATTCCTCCCTACTTCACTTCCTCTCTTCCCCTCTCATGTTATTTAGTACTTTATTCCAGGAGACTATTGATCAATTCCTGCTAACAGCAAAGGAAAATACTTCAGGAACCAGAGTAGCAAAACTTGAAGGGTGGAATGACTTCTAGGAATTTGGTATTTTGAAATAAAATGTTACATTTCTCAAACCAAGCTCTGCAGGTACCTCTTATTTTATCTCCTCATAATGCCTGCTGTGTATGACGTATGACCATCTGTGCTCAGGAACTGAAGATGGTAAATCACTTTCCTACATTCAATATGAGATAAAATGTTTACCATCTTGACTTCACGTGGACAAGCTCTGAAAGTGACAATGGCAGAAAACACTGATTCAGGCTCAGTGTCTCTGAGTTATCTGGACTTTACAATCTTGTTTCTCCCAGCATCTTATAGATCCAGCAGTAATTTGTATACATTCAGTTTCTTTCTTGCTACAATATGATATATGGTGTGTATTTTGCAAGCCTAATTCAATGAACTAATTGCTCAATGGGCTATTAAAATAATATAATGGTTTGTTATCTTAAGTGTTTGCCTAGATTGTTGTGTCCTCAATGATCCTCCTATCAGGACCACCCTCTTAAAAAAAATCAGTTGCCATAAAGTGCATTCCCAATCATTGCGACACATGTGTGTCAGTGTAGAACTGTGCTCCACAGGGTTTTCAGTGGCTGATTTTTCAGAAGTAGATCACCAAACTTTTCTTCCAAGGCACCTCTGGGTGGACCACCAACCTCTGGGTTAACAGTCAAGAGCATTAACCGTTGGTACCACTCAGGGACCACCATCTTACCCCATGGTTTTGCCCTCCCCTATTAGAGGCAGGCTGCTTCCTCCCTCCTACACAGCCCCTTCTTCCTTCCACTTCTCCCCTTTCTTCTTTATTCTCGATCTATTTCACATTGTCATTTTCCTTTGATCCTTTCATGCTTTATAGACCTGTTCCCATAGTCTTTGTTCCCATATGCAGCTTCTGACTGTGTTATGTGCTTCAATTTCAAATCACCAGGAACATAAGCTGTATATCACTGTTTCTCTCCTTCAGTCACACAAGCAAAGAAAAAGAAATCATCTTTCTGCCTGAGTGAAACCCCATCCGTGCAGTTAGTCAGTGGGTCTGTTGTCAATACCAGCTGGAGTGAACGCTGGGCACAACCGGTCTTAATGAGAGAACTTCTGATGCAAATGAAAAGCATATGCTTAGGAGAAATAAAAAAAAAAAGGAGAAATAGGCTGAGATATTATGGTGAGATGCCTATCACTGAGAAAATCTAACTTCATAACGTTATTCTTATTTCTTTGCTATCACAACCGTACTTAGCTTTTCATAGACTACTAGAATTTATTCTTGATACAATAACTTTGGCTGTATGTATTAATTTTGAGTGCGTCTCACACAAGTGGGGAATATCTTTGATTCTGGTCATTAACAAGCAGGGAAAGATCCAGCTAGCTGAAGTCAGAGCAGCTCTTTAGCAAGGTTGCCTCCAGAAACTCAGCCTTGCAGTGCAGGACTCTGCCCTACCACACAGGGAATGTGTGTATATCCATCTGCTTCTTTCACTCGTTGTTATGACAGCCACCTATAACTGTATGTGGCATGTGCTGTTTACACCATATGCAGAAGTGGGCATATAACCAGAAGTGTGGATTGAATGTACGTATACTAGAGTTCAACAGGTGTTACAAAACCAGTTGCTGTGGACAATGACCCCCTTTTGATCCCTAGGAAAGCACCAAGTTCCCTCCCAGTGGCCTCTGTGCTCCTCTGAACTCCTTCACTCATCACCTTCCCTGATTATATACGCAGCCTGTGGAACCTAGAGGGAGAAACAGTAACAGCTTCCTGCTCCCAACCACCAGAAAGTCTTTTTGAAACAAAAAAACACTTATTTATCTCCTCTAACCCCAGGGAAGCCGAGAACTTGACAGACAAGCAAGTTTAGAAGGGCAAATGTTCTTTCCCTAAGACTGAAAGGTGATGGCAACTTTTGCAAATATCGAACAACTTGCAGAGCAGAGAACCAGAGGTAAAAGACAGAAACGTTATTAATTCCTTGTGAGCAGGTCTTTCCAACATGGCCACAGTCTTTCACTTGATGAGAATTCCCTGAATAACAAACATACCTAAATTCATGCTGTAGTCCAAAAGGTATTTTCCAAAATCAAGTAGAAATAATCTTAAATATTCATAACTGTAATATCTTTCAATAAAAATGAAGGCCCCCCCACCCTGGCTTGGACTTCTATTAATCAGAACATTTCTTAAAACTAGGCTGAATTGTTTAAATTTTAATCTCATAATAAAATATAAAAAGAGTGTGTATCTGGAAAAGATACATCAGCTTTATTATGACATTGACATTTCTCTTCACTCATCAAGAGAAGCAAGATAATACCAGAGCTGTTCTAGCCTTTCTCCCTTATAAATTCGTAAAGACAAATGTCATAAGCAGAGATCAGCAACCACATAGTATATATTAGAAGAGGTTTAATTTTGATCTGGCAGTAGGTATTCCTTTGTTTTGTCCTTGTTAAAAATTATTATCTTTTTTTTTTAATTTTATTGTTTCAGCTGATGCAGTATTTTCTTTATTCCCTCGCAAATTTTCTCCCTCTGTCCTTTTCCATTCGTCCAGTCACATTTGCTTTGTGGGATTGTATTCTATCGGTTGTGCATAAATCTTCTAGTTTCTATGTTTCTCTCCACTTTCAGTCATAATGGATGCCAAAATCATGACCCACTGGGAAACAAGACTCACTGGCCCATAGTCTCAGATGGTCCTGATGAGAAGACGAGGTAGAACTTCTGGTGAATTGTCAGACCTGAAAGTGAGTTTGGGCTCTTGTCACCTTTGAAGTACTTGGCGGCGTTCTCATCCCAGAGTGCCGCTGCCATGGCTGTCCATGTGCTGCCTGCCGGGCAGAACAGAGTCATGGCTTGATTACATGCGGTTAGGGAGAAATGAGGACTAGCATGTGACCAGCGCCTGTAACCACTAACCCAGAGCACGGGAAAATTTTTTGGCAGTTTGAATCTACCGAAGGAAACCTTTGAGAGGCTGGTATAATGTCAGCAGAACTCTGAATGAATAGGAAGGAATTGTGCTGATCACTGTTATAAAAGAACCTGACAGTCTTAGGACAGACAAAAGTGCTTATGGAAAGTTTCTCTGGCTAACAAAGATTCTTGAAAATTTATCTTTATGAATAAATAGCCAGCCTGCATTTCTCCTGAGAGGACCCAGGAGCAACATCGAGCAATTATTTATTTAGAAATAGCCTCAGGAGCTGGGCAAAACATAAAGGCCTAGAGGACTGTGAATGTTATGGGTCATGGGGAGAGGATGATATTAAGTTATGCTTCCTCGTGATGAGTTACAGCATCTGTGATCCCACCTACTATGCAGAAAGAAGCTGATCTCTAAGCGCATCAAAAGGAAATAGGCTATGAATTTTAGTCATGTGATCAAAGATGTCTTTTGAAGGCAATTAATGGTTATGAAACACTAAAATAACAATTCTACCACCTGTCCATCAGTTTGTCATGCTATGGTGGCTTGCATGTTGCTATGATGCTGGAAGTTATGCCACTGGTATTTCAAAAACTGGCAGGGTCACCCATGGTGGGCAGGTTTCATTGGAGCTTCCAGACTAAGACAGACTAGGAAGAAAGGTCTGGCAAGCTACTTCCAAAAACTAGCCAATGAAAACCCTATGGATTACAAAAGAATATTTTCCATTATAGTGCTGGAAAATGAGCCCCCTAGGTTGGGAGGCACTCAAAATGCACAGTGGCTACAGCAATGGACTGGAGCATATTAAAGATCCTGAAGATGGCACAGGACCAGACAGCATTTTGTTCTGTTGTACATGGGGTCACCAGGAGCTGGAGCTGACTTGACAGCTAACAAAAACAAAATAACAGTTGTTAACACAAAAAAGCTCGAGAGAGCCTTCCAGTCCTTTGTGAGAAAGCATAGGTAAAGGGAAGCCTAGCTAACATGTATCAAGCGCTCACCATGAACTTGACACAGCATTAAACATTTTGTATAACAGTATCTCATTTCTATATTTCCAATTTGTAAAATGTTTACATAGCTGTCCCAAGGTCACACTGTGAGGAAATGGTAGAGCTGGCACTATAATAGAAAAATGAACTCCCAATTCAGTGTAAGATTCAGTATCTCTTGGATTCTTTATGTTTTCCTGTATATTATGCCGCCTAATTGTTGAAGCACTTGCTGCGATGTAAATACTACTTTCCCCACTTTAGAAATAGGAAACTGATGTCCACAGGAACTATGTAAAAAAAAAAAAAAAAAATGTAGGGCAGCAAAACTTGCAAAATTTACAAATCTTGCCATTCAAAACAATTTCTTTACTGAAAGTATCCTGCCTATTCCTCTTCACCATAGTTAAAGGTCGCTTGACACCACAAAGCTTAGCAGAAAGTAGGTAAGAGCCAAGTACACAGACACTTAATGCATAACAGTTGTATTAACTGGAAATTTTTAACTATATAAGAAAGAAAGAATAGATCCAAACCTAGAAAAAAAAAGGACGTGCAATTGATAAAAAACCAAAAAAACCAAAAGCGTTGCTGTCAAGTCGATTCTGACTCATAGCGACCCTATAGGACAGAGTAGAACTGCCCCATAGAGTTTCCAAGGAGTGCCTGGTGGATTTGAACTGCTGACCTTTTGGTTAGCAGCCATAGCACTTAACCACTACGCCACCTGGATTTCCAACTGATAAAAGTATCCTCAATATATCACTTCTATTTAAAATTTATTTTTTTTATTTTTTTTTATTTATTTATGATTCTTGTTCTCAGCTTAGTAACCCATTGCTGTTGAGTGGATTCTGACTCATAGCAACCACATAGGACAAGGTCGGAATGCCCCAAACGGTTTCCAAGGAGCACCCTGGTGGATTCAAAGTGCCAACCTTTCGGTTAGCATCCGAGCACGTAACCGCTGCACCACCAGGGCTTGCAAAGACCACCCTGCTGAGAGCCGGAAAGTTCAAAGTACTAATTTTATTCCTGTCAAGAAAAATGTGTTTCAAGCCTACATTCCATCGCCACTTATTTATTTAGCTAAATTGCAGATCAGCTTAGAAAGTCCATTAATGGTGAAATAGCCTCTTTCAGAAGGGCAAGTGTACAGAATGTGTCAGGACTTTTATAGAGAATAAAATGCTTAATAAGAAGATTTGCCTTTGGAGATTTCTGAAATTCAGGCCTAAGGAGACAACACACATCTGCCTGTGGGACCCACTGGGTCAGCTCGCACGTAGTATTCTTGTTGTGTTAGCTGCCGAGATGACCTCCCCCGACTCATGGTGACCTCATCCATGCAGAAAGAAATGCTGCCTGGTCCTGCACCATTCCCATGGTTGTTTGAGGATCAGACCATTGTGATCCATAGGGTTTTCACTGGCTGATTTTCAGAACTAGGTCTCCAAACCTTTCTTCATAGTACAGAAGCTCTGCTGAAACCTGTTCAGCATCATAGCAACACACGAGCGTCCACTGACATGCTGATGGTGGCTGTGCGTGAGGTGCCCTGGTCAGAATCGCAACCGATCTCCCACACAGAAGGCAAGAATTCTACCACTGAACTACCTCTGCTCCCTCGGCAGTGTTCTACGGTTACCCTAAGAACAACTCAAAGGGCTATAAGTGGGTCGCAAGGTTGGGAGAATCAGGAAGATAATGGATGCAGGACAATGTTTCTAGGGTACAAAGAGGGACCATCTGCTTTTCCTCCCCTCCCCATCCTGAAAAATGAACAGAGGCAGACAGAGGTGCAGTCCAGGGAAGAGGGCAGAACCTGTATCTGAGAGCAGATACAGGGGTGATTCACAAATTAACTCTCTGGAAGAACTCATTGTTCTAGGGTAGGTACAAGGTGTAAAGCACAGACATTGTTTAAAGATAAAATATCCTGTTTCTGTAGAGTACAGTAAGAACTATTTTTAAGGGCCACTTTCAGACAAATCTTTATGTGTACCACCTACAGGTGGTCTGCAAGAGCAGATTTCAGCTTTCCTCGTATGCAAAATATTTTGTTCACTTCATTGCTGCAGCAACATACCTATTCTTTTCAAGATTCTTGGAATGCCAAGTGTCACACAATCTTCTGAGAAGAGAGTAGCAAAACCTTAAGAGAACAGATTAAATACCTGTGAAGGTGCTTGCTGTCTGAGAGTTCCACCTCCATTTGCATTTTCCCAGGAAAATTCATCCTCCAATCACTGACCTGTCAGATTTCCAACCTTAGATTCTTCCCGAATTCCAGTTTATGTAAGTATATAAATTTTTTAATACTCTGAAGGTGTTCAGAAAAAAAAAAAAAAAAAACTCACAGCAAATTAAAGCTGTTGGTAACAGAAGCAATCTGTCTTTTTCTAAAAACAAGGGAACAATGCTCCCTGCAAAAGAAAGGTCTTCTCTGAGCTGTCGGCTTCCCAGAGCCCACACAGAATGCCCTTCAATAGCACATCTTTTGCTGGCTTCAGCCAAAATTTTGAGCAACTTTGAGAGAAAAGATGTGCTAGGCAGCATTTCAGGGATCTGTTACTCTGAGACAAGAAAGGAACCAACCATACTTGTTGAGAACAGTATGCCCACAGGTTCTCTGAGTAAAGGAGAAAGCACCTGGCCTCACCCTCCCCACCCCCCCCAGCTCTGTCTCAGGTTTTCCTGAAATATTTTGGTATGGTTTATCCAGACAGCAGGTTAAAAAAAAAAAAAAAAAAATCTCTTGAGGGTAATAATTTCTTTATATGTTGTTGTAGAATTATTACTCACTCCCTGTGTAATACACAAAAAAACCCAACTTAGAAACAAACATATATATGCAAGTTGTATGTAATACAATTCTAAGGCACTCAGTTTCTTTCATTTATAATCTTAGGTACATAAACATGACTTGATAGGGTGCAACTTCCAGCTGTTACCACCATCCTCCAAGAGTCATCAGCTTGGATTTCCCTCCTATTTGAGTGGACAGTAATTAGTGTGACATTGAGACAGAATTTCTAGGTCTCTCTTTTTTGTTTTTCACACTTCCCAGCATTCTTTGACCTTATGTTCCCACAGGGGTGCTTCCATCAGAGTAACACTTCTGGACTCTCTCACCTTTGCCATCATTCCCTCTTTGCTATGGGAAAAGTTGTCACAGGTTCCTGTCATATTTGAGAGAAGGACTGGGCATGCTTAGGTCAGCCCCTCTCTAGCATCTTCTTGAAGTACATCAGTCCCTCAGAGTGCTCTAACCTGCACCCAAGCCTACAGTGCCCGTCTGCTTCTTGGGTGTGGGGAGGGTGGGTGGAGTCTGTGGTTATCAAATAGTTGTGTAATCTGGAAGGTTATTTGGAGTTAGAAAGGCTATTGTGACCACACATCTAAGCTTCCTCCTCCACACCAACATTTGTTTGTGATAATGATGATTTTTTTAAATCTCATTCTATTTCCTATGCTTAAGCTCCCCAGGGTTGCACAGTTTCTGTTTGATCACAAGTTTTACTTCTAGGTTCAACGATTTTTTTAACCCTTTCATAGCCTGTGAGTTGCCCACCCACTTTTCCAGCTCTCAGGTTTCTTGGGACTCTACTTTCCCACTGAAAATATTTGCTGTGTAATGGTGAATTGGGGGCTTGTGTAATGGTGAAAGGCAAAAGAAACATTTGTTGACGCAAAATAGCTGGGGTATCAGGCTTAAATGTGAGGTGGTACATCCAGGAGGTGTGATTGAATGAAACTTTTGTCTCTTTTGGCTTTTGTACAGCTAAATAAGCCACATAAGCATATTTATGGTTTCCTGCGTGATAGTTAGGGAGCCCTGGTGGGCTTGGTTTTATGTGTGTGTGTGTGATATTTGGAAACCAGAGGTTTCCCATGTAACCTAATGGAAGGCACCCCACAAAACATCTTGCCACCCATGGCCAGTGGGAAAGATGGGTACTAACCAATCATAACACCCACGAACCCTCCAAGTTTTGTGGTAACCATGTATTTCCACACAATATTTCTCAATCCATATTACCATCCAAAAATTTAAACACTCTCCATGACTCAGAATGCTTCCATTAATGAAAACACATGGTATTAAAACAAACAAACAAAAAACCTCAAAGCAGAAAATAGTTGGGTCTTGAAAGGGTTTTTAAGAGCCCCAAACCAGGACCATTCTAAAGGAGACTCTGTTCCACGGTCTTCTATTCCATAAGGGGAAGAGCACTCCTGGCCTCTCCGGGCTTTCTCGCTCATGTTCCCTTGATAGGATCAGTGACTTGTCCTGTGGGCAAGCTCTCACTCATGCTCTCTGAGACCAACCAGCCTGTAGAACGCCACCATGGGTGGATACCTTCCCATCTCTGTAGAAGAGGTTTGAGGTTGTCCAGATCTTCCTGGGTCTGGATGGTTTGTTTAATTCTGGGTGAAGTATTATGAAACCAATTAGGTTGTACATTAAGCTACATTCTTCAATCTAGCTTTAATTCATTCATTCATCCACCAAGTATTAACTGAGTAATTATATGAATAAGGAGGACCAAAGAAGAATTGACACCTCTGAATTATAGTGCTGGTGGAGAATACTGAATACACCATGGACTGCCAAAAGAACAAACAAATCTGTCTGGGAATAAGTACAACCAGAGTGCTCCTTAGAAGCAAAGATGGCGAAACTATGTCTCACATATTTTGAACATGCTTTTTTTTTTTTTTAATCAGGAGGGATCAGTCCCTGGAGAAGGACAGCATACTTGGTAAAGTAGAGGACCAGATAAAAAGAGGAAGACCCTCAATGAGATGGACTGACACAGTAGCTGTAACAATGGGCTCAAGCATAACACCAATTGTGAGGATGGCACAGTATCAGGCAGTGTTTCATTCTGTTGTACATAGGGTCTCTCTGAGTCAGAACTGACTTAATGGCACCTAACAACAACAACATATATTCCAGGAACTGTTCTAAGCACTTGTGATAGAGTCATAAAGCTGCTATTTTTATCTCTATCTGTCCAATTCCTTGACTTAATTCTTAATTGGGACAGGAATAAAACAACTAGGGAGGGAAAGAAAAAAGTATTATGTGTTGACCCCCTACAATTAACATATTTTCATTCTAATAAGCTCAATACGAAAAGTATATCAAATTCTCAGAATACCCCAAATGGCAATCCATATGCCCCCATCCCCTTCCTTTATAAATTCTGACAAATGCTAGAAATATGCAAATTTACAAAGCAAACTCAATTAAATTAAAGGATAACAACAACAACAATAACAAAACTCATAACCTAAGCATAACCTAAAATTGGCGCAGATTCAGATATTGTCATGCTTAGAGGTTAGAGCTTAGAGCTAACAGGAATCAACACAAAATGGATAAGATTAGCCATCTGTAGAATTCTTCTCAGAAAATAAACTACCCAAGAGATGATTCACAAATATATTGCTAGCAATTTGAGGGCGCTTTCTAAGTCTCACCAAGGGGTCTAATATGCTTCCCTAAAAGGGAAGTCATCAATTAAAAATGTAACTAGTGGAAGATTAACAGTAATTTAAAGAAATTACAAACTGTCATAAGGAAATGATAAGGGTTTGGAATGACAGATAAAGGCTATGGAAAATGAATTGTATGGCAGAATTTGTCAGTGGGTCCTCACACTCTCTAGAAAGGGAATGCTCTACTCGAAAGACTACTGTAGAATATCTTAGGCTGAAATATTCCTAGGAAGAGAAATGCATCTTGATCAGCAGTTGAATAGCCTGAAATTACAGCCTAATGTATCTGTTCTTGTTCTGTGTTCACCAATCAACCTGCTAATCCAACTGATGGCCAGGCAATAGACCCAGTCTCAGTCTCTCAGTGGCCATGTGCCGATGACCACTACCAGTTATCTTGTTAGGTATAATCCCAAAATAAACAATGAATACATATGCTTATTACCAAACCATTTGTTGTGAGTTGCAACAAGCGAATTGATCATCTAGAGCCTTTCCATCTTAGATCACTAATAGAATTAATGTTCATTAGAAGGACATTGTGCTTGGCAGAGTACAGAGTCAACGGAAAAGAGGAAGACCCTCATTGAGGTGGATTGACACAGTGGCTGCAACAATGAGCTCAAGCATAACAATGATCGTGAGGATGGCTCAGGACCGGGCAGTGTTTCGTTCTGTTGTGCATAGGGTCACTATGAGTCGTAACTGATTCGATGGCACCTAACAACGACAACAACCTTGTGTTGATATATCTAATTAACTATGAAGTTTTAGATATATCAGGCCATGGGGTGTGAGCAACTAGTCTTTTTCTCTTTTACTCCTCAATTGAATTCAACTTTCATGTACTCAGGCTCACCTTTTGAGAACTTTCTTTGAATTCTCTCCCTACATCATATATTCTAACACTCTGATCCAGTCTAATGGATTTTTTTCATCTTATCCTTTCTTCATAATTATGTGGTAAGCAAGAATTTCAAAATACTAATTGATGTGATTGCCCATGCCCACCCTTATCTCTGCTTAAATCCTGTGTTTGTTCCCTAAGGCACTGCCCACTCCCACCCAGATCAGTGGTTTAGACATGACACATCCTTCCCAGTCACTGCCTCTCCTCCTTGTAGAACCAGGAAAAAACAATAGGCAACAAATTCCTGATTTTTAGGTTCAGAACCCTATGGTCTTGGAGCAATGTTGAGGGATTCAGATCCACATGCACAACTCCCTCATCTAAATTAGAAGGAAAAAATGCCTCTAAATTGGAAAAGAATGAAATGAGGAAAGTGGGTGACTTAAAAAAGGAAATAGAGTTAAACCTGAACATGGGGAGCTTCTGCCCTGCCCTTGGGATGAGTTCCAAGAAATGACACAATAAATCTCCTTATTTATTAAGGTTAGGGATCTGTAAATAGAAAGTCCTTCTGACGGAGTGGGGCTAGGAAATAGCAGACAGCAAAACTTGGAGAGAAATCTGTCATCCTCTTTCTCACCACCGTACTATCTCGAAAAGAAGCTGTACAGTGATACAATGGTGTGGCTCACACCCTTTGACAGCTGGAGACAACACCCCTAGTCCCTGTGGGCTGAAAGGGTGTGTATAGTTTCAGAAATTCTCACGGACTTCTTATTGGGGAAAAGATATCTGAGAGGGGCCTGTAAGTGGTATCACGGCCACGATGAGGCGCTTCTCATCAGGAGGATTCCATGTGGACAGTCCCTGCTCTTAAAGACTATCTGGCCTTTGTCTGAGGGGCCACTGACCTGTGCCTACATAAAGAACAGACAAGATGAGTGACACTGGGCACTGACCCACCATAATGCGGAAAAAGCTAGAACTGGTATCTGTCCCCTTCACCTCTCCAACAGCCACCTCCTGAAGTGACGGAGTTCAAAACCCTGAGAAAACCAAATTGAAATTATTTTACCCCAAAGTGGCTAGGGTAAATTCTTTGCAAGTAGAGAGGAGATTTTAGCACCAGATATTAAAATGAACTATAGACAGAGGACAGTTAATGGGTTTTATTTATGTTGCTGTTGCATACCTTAGTAAAGGGCCTTAAAAATTTGTACCTGCTAGCCTCATATTACTAAAATATCTTTTTAATAAGCTTCTTGCATCCATCTTACATACTGCTGCCAAATTAATTTTCTTAAATGCCTACTTTAACAATACATTCGATGGCCCCCTGTTCTTTCAGGTTGAAGTCCAAACTCTTCATCCCTGAGGCATTGTGAAAGGCTTGACACCATCTGCTCCCCAACTATTCTTTAACATTTTACCTTCTGCCATTTTCAGTGTGAACCCTGTTTCCAGAAAGCCAGCCCTCTGATTTCCATTGTCTATGCCTTTGCTTATCATCTTCTCTACCTTCCCCATATCTAAAATGTTCTCTCTACTTCCTGCCTTTGTGTAAGCCTTGACTTACCTCAGTCATCTATTTTAAAAAATGGATTTTTTTAGTCCATAGTTGGAGTTTTCTGAATACCCTGATCCATTTTCATGCCTCTACTATGTAAGAAAATTAGCAATGAATTGCCATGGGAGAGGAGAGGAAGAACAGACTACTTCCAGAGGCAGGTATCAGAGAAGGCTTCATAGCAAAGGATGCACATATGCTGGGCTTAAAGGCAGCTAAGATTTGAACATACAGAGATGGAGAAGATGGGAGAAGAGGAGTCTTCAAGGAAGAGACAAAACTATGAGCAAGGGACTCACCCACATGTTTGTGTATGCTGAATGGTTGAATCAAGCAAAATCCAATTCATTTTCTCAACTCCTGAAATATTTAGTCTATACCACTTATCTTCTCATCTATATCTACATCCTCATCTATATCTACATCTACAAATATTCATATCAACTCTCTGTATGTGCTACTTTACATAAGTGCACTATCAATCTACTTATTGGAATGATTAAAGTAAATGATTTATGTCTCAAAGTAGAAAAAAAGTTACTTGGATGTGGGTGACATATCTTAAAGATCATTGACAATTTCTGACTGAGTGGCACCATCTTTATTAATGACAATACCCAAAAACTGAAGGAAAATGGGGTTCTGAATTTGAGCACTCTGTGGAGCTAATTGCCATTTATTTCTCAATTAGAATTTTTAGTAAATAAAATATTTAAGGTGACAAGAAATGTACAGATGCTGAAAGTTAACAATGGCAATTACATAATCTGGATATAACAAAAGCAACTAGAGAGAAGATTGTAGACATGGAAGAGAGAACAAGATGATCCAATGTAAGAATAACTGGTATTCCTGATTCAGAGAACTAAAACAAAGCTAAACAAAATGATGATTACAGACATACTAAGAGTTTTTTTTTTTTTTAAATAAAGCACTATTTACTTCATTACTCAAAGGACTCTCTGATCTCCAATGTCACTGATGAAGAAACCATTTCTTTTAGGCAGGATATTAAGTCTAACATTACAAGTTGAAGAACTAAATCTGTTTTCCCGTAGGAAAAAAATGTTAAGAAATAGTGTTTAAATACATTTAAGTTCTTTATAATTAAAAAAAAAAATTGTAAATTCAGCATTAAAAGGACTTTTGTGGTTTAGGGACAGACTCAGTGTTTTAGATATTGTTTCTATGTGGAAATGTGTTCTGAGCGACAAACTCTTAACTTAGAAATAAACTTCTAGTACACGAATCAGTTTTTACGTAGGGAACTATCTGTATTTATTTTGTAATAGCTTCAGAACCTAGCAGAAAACTATATTCAGAGCAAGAGTTTAGGACATAATTTTGGGGAAAAAAATAAACATTTCAGGTGCTTATTTCTTAATTCACTGGGTAGAAACAGTAATATCTTCTGTACTGGACAGGAAATGTTCACATTCTTAAAGCCATAGTCATAGGGAATCACAAGCACAAAACAGTTACCACCCACTAAAATTGATAATCTCACAGCAGAACAGAGATAGTGGTTACACCGTGTAATTGTCTCCAATTGGAAGTCACAAATGGAACAAAACATTGGCATAAATTAGCAAAGTCAAAGGAAAGATTTTAAAGGACTTTAGAATTAAAGCGGCCCAATGATTCAACACCTCTTTTGAAAAGATATATAAAAATTTCCAGTCTTAAACAACATTTCACTCTTTTATTGATATTTTTAGAATTTATCTATCTATCCATCTATTTATTCATTGAATACCTCAGTTTTCTTAGCAATTTAAAACAACACAAATGTACATTTCAATTGCATGAATTTCTGCTCTAATTTTTATTATTTCATTTCTTTTGCTTACTTTGGATTTAATTTGTTCTTCTTTTTTGTGTTTCCTAAAGTGGAAGTTTAGATTATTGATTTTATATCTTTCTTCTTTTCTAATATTTGAATTCAACGTTATAAATTTTCCTTTAAACACTGCTTTCACTGCATCACACAAATTTTAATAACTTGTATTTTCATTTTAACTGAATACATAAAAAAAACTTTTTAAAAATTTTCCTGTATACTTCTACTTTGGCCCATGTGTTATTGAACAGTGCATTGTTTAATCTCCAGATATTTTTGGATTTTCCAGGTATCTTTGTTATTGATTTTTAGTTTAGTTCCGTGTGGTCTGAGAGCTTATTTTGTATAATTTCTAATATTTAAATTTTTTAAGGTGCGTCTTATGGCTCAGAATATGGTCTCTCAGCAAATATTCCACATCAGTTTGAGGATAATGTATATTCTGATATTGTTGGATTAAGTGTTCTATAAATATCAATTAGATCCAGTTGATTGATGGTGCTGTTTAGTTCGACTATATCCTGTTTTTCTGCCTGAAGAACCTGTCAGTTACTGACAGAGGTGTGTTGAAACCTCCAACTATAATAGCTGACTCATCATTTCTCCTTGAAGCTCTGTAGTTTTTGCCACAGGTATTTGGAAGCTCTGTTGTTAGCCACACACACATTAAGGATTTTTATGTGTTCTTTGAGAATTTACTCCTTTCTCATTACCTAATGTCACTTTTATCCCTGATAATTTTCCTTGCTCTGAAGCCTTCTTTGTCTGAAATTAATATAGATGCTCTAGCTTTCTTTTGATTATTTTTAAAATGACATATCTTTCTCCATCCCTCACAGCAAGAAAATAGATGAACACTCCCAAAAACAAGACTTAAATCTAGTTATGCCCAGTATGTGAGCTTTTTATTGAGAGACACTTGGAAGAGGAGAGAAAAGATGAAAAAAGTAAAAAACTGGACAGTCGACTAGAGGATAACTAGAAGTGTGAGTAAGTAGAGCACAAGAATGTAAAGTGGTAGAAATCCACCCTCCCTGTTGTCCACACCTGAAACAAGCCTTGGAGATGTACCTGTCCTTATGGAGACATCATTCTGTAGCTTGGATTACCTACATGAAGTCTAGATCTTACTCATAGAAAGAAATCAAGTGCAAATCCTGTAACTCTGAGACGATTTCAGTAACAAAAAACATGAGATAAAAATCACAAAAAATGACAAACATGAAAGTTTTTCTTTTTATACCTATGGTAGATGTGGAAGCCAAGTTTTATCCCTTTCTGTATTTTAAATGAATAAAAACTTCTCTTTGGAACCATAGCCACGCTTGAAGAATTTTCTCCATGATTGCGATAAAATCTTAGTCTACATACAAGGGCTACTGGTTTGCAGCTCTGATCTAGTGGAACGGAACAGAGCCTGAGTTAGGCTATGAAGTTGTAAGAACAATATAAGGAATAGCCAGAATGGGTTGGAAATTCTGTGCCATTCTCTTCGAGCCTGGGTTTTTTAGTTTTCATTAAAAAGATCAGAGAGGCGGAGCAAAGATGGCAGAATAGACAGACTCTTCCTCCAAGCCCTCTTTATAACAAAGACCCGAAAAAACAAGTGAAACAAGTATATGTATGACAAGCTAGGATGCCTGAGCATCAAAGGCAAGCTTAGAAAATGAACAGAGGGCCAGAGGGAGAAAGAGACAAGTCAGAAGAAGAGAGGAGTTACCGGACCTGAACCACGGGGAGGCCTCAGGCACCAATCCTGAGCAGCGGCGGTGGGCTGGTGCTAATGTTCAGCTGCAGTTTCCTCAGGGAGAAGCAGCCAGCCACACAGCCTACTCACACCTCCAGAACCAGAGAAGAATGGCACTCTTCAGCAAAAGCTAAGTACTTGCGTACATTTTACCGTGTTCCCACAACCCCAAGCAGGCTTCAGCGGCTGAATTCCCTGGACCTGAGATAGGCACTGTTGAGCACCTACAGCCATCCTCCCTGCCTTGGAGAAGGAAAAGATTTGCAAATGGGGGAAAACATAATTTGCCAGCTCCACTAACTGGGGGAGCTCAGGACAGAAGCAGCTCCTGTCCAGGCATAAACAGTCCATGGACTTTGAGCACCATTCCCCTCTGCATGGACCTGTGTGGGCCTATTTCAGGAGAATAGACCCTTGTTGGCAGACTCCAACTGGTTCAGCTGTGCTGTGGAGAGGTGGGTGTTTGATGTTTGGCATTCCTTTGGCTATTAAACAGGGTCCTCACCTACCCACATCACGGGCCTAAGGACAGGTGGCTCCACTCAGGTCACCCAGCCACCCATGACAGGGCTCCAAGGATAACTGACTTCTCCCAGTCCTTACAACCAAAAACATTGGGTGCCTGTGGTCCATCTACAGAACCCACCCACCTGCATGGTCTAGGGAACAGGGACAAGCTTTCCTCAGACACACTCAGGGGTCGGTTCTCAGCCCCCTGCCTTGTTCAGAGTGTGACCCCCTGCTGCAATCAGATACTGGTAAATACACCAACCACCCCTGCCCCTCTAAGACTGTAGGGCAGAGCCTGTACCACACACTTGATGATCAGCTACCTGGAAACCTGAGCTGAATTTATACAACAAAAGTGAAAGGACTCCTAAACTGATATACCTGATAACAGCTCTAGCCATCTGGGGACAGGACATCAGAGCTCCAAAGACAAAAATAATCAAGCGAGCTCACTCAAGCAACCCATTTGGGCATATCAAAACAAAACAAAGGAGGAAGCTACGACACAGTAAGCAAGCATAAACTAATACAATAACTTATAGATGGCTTGGAGACAACAGTCAATATCAAGTCACATAAAGAAACAGACCATGATCACCTCAACAAGCACTCAAAACAAAGAATCCAGGGATCTCCTAGGTGAAAGTGCATTCCTGGAATTACCAGAGGCAGAATACAAAATATCAGGAAGAAAATAAGGCAATATGCAGAACAAGCCAAGGAACACAGAGATAAAGCAATAGAAGAAATTAGAAAGATTATTCAGGAACATACAAAAAATTTAATAAGCTAGAAAAATCCATACACAGACAGAAATCAGAAATTTAGAAGATCGATAAAATTACGGAAGTAGACAACTCAACAGAAAGTCAAAGGAGTGGAACTGAGCAAGTAGAAGCCAGAATTTCTGAACTTGAAGATAGATCACATGGCACTAATATATATGAAGAAAAATCAGATAAAAGAGTTTTAAAAAATGAACAAAACATTAGGAATAATGTGGGACTCCAACAAGAGAAATAACCTATGAGTGATTGGAGTACAAGAACATGGAGGGATAACAGAAAATACAGAGAGAATTGTTGAAGATTTGTTGACAGACAACTTCCCTGATATCATGAAAGATGAGAAGACATCTACCCAAGATGCTCATAGAACTCCACATAAGGTAGATGTTAAAAGAAAGTCACCAGAAAATATTATAATCAAATTTGCCAAAACCAAAGATAAAGACAGAATTTTAACAGCAGCTAGGGATAAACGAAAAGTCACCTACAAAAAAGACCCAACAAGAATAAGCTCGGACTACTCTGCAGAAACCATGCAGGCAAGAAGGCAATGGGACGACATATTTAAAAAATTGAAGGAAAAAAATTGCCAACCAAGAATCATATATCCATCAAAATTGTCTCTAAATATGAAGGTGAAATTACGACATTTCCAGACAAACAGAAGTTTAGGGAAATCATAAAAACCAAACCAAAATTACAAGAAATACTAAAGGGAGTTCTTTGGCTAGAAAATCAATAATATCATGTATCAACCCAAGACTAGAACACTGGGCAGAACAATCAGAAGTCAACCCAGACAGGGAAATGAAAAAAAAAAAAAGGATTTTTTTAAAAAGCTCAAAACAGGGTAACAACGGTATTATTATATAAGACAACATTAAAACAATAAAGAGGGACTGAGAAATGTAATCATAGATCTTCCATATGGAGAGGAAGATAGGGTAATACAAAGAAATAAAAGATAGGTTTAAATTTAGAAAAATAGGGGTAAATAATAAGGTAACCACAAAGGAGACAAACTATTCTACACATCAAAATAAAATACAAGAAAAAATAGAGACTCAGCTGAAACAAAATCAACAATAACGAATACAGGGAAAGGACAATATATAAAGATAATCCACTCAGCACATAAAATTAAGTGGGAAAAAGGAACTGTCAACAACACACAAAAAAAGACATCAAAATGATAGCACTAAATTCATGCCTATCCATAATTACACTGGATGTAAATGGACTAAATGCACCAATAAAGAGACAGAGAGTGGCAGAATGGATTAAAAAATACAATCCATCTATATGGTGCCTACAAGAGACACACCTTAGAATTACAGACAAAAAAACCTCAAAGGATGAAAAAATATATATCAAGCAAACAACAATCAAAAAAGAGCAGGAGTGGCAATATTAATTGCTGACAAAATAGAATTTAAAGTTAAATCCGTCATAAAGGATAAGGATAAGGTGCAGTATACCAATAAGATATAACCATATTAAATATTTATGCACCCAATGACAGGGCTAAAACAAGCTCTATCAGCCTTGAAAAGTGAGATAGACACCTCCAAAATAATAGTAGGAGACTTCGACACACTACTTTCAGTGAAAGACAGGACATCCAGAAAGAAGCTCAATAAAGACATAGAAGATCTAAATGCTACAATCAACCAACTTGACCTCATAGACATATACAGAACACTCCACACAACAGGTGCAAAGCATACTTTCTTTTCTAGTGCACATGGAACATTCTCTGAAATAGACCACATATTAGGTCATAAAGCAAGCCTTTGCAGAATCAAAAACATCAAAATATTACAAAGCATCTTCTCAGACCATAAGGCCATAAAAGTAGAAATCAATAACAGAAAAATCAGGGAAAAGAAATCAAATACTTGGAAACTGAACAATACCCTGCTCAAAAAAGACTGGGTTATAGACGACATTAAGGAGTGAATGAAGAAATTCACAGAATCCAATAAGAATGAAAACACTTCCTATCAGAACATTTGGGACACAGCAAAAGCAGTGCTCAGAGATCAATTTGTATCAATAAATGCACACATACAAAAAGAAGGGCCGAAATCAAAGAATTTTCTATACAACTTAAAAACAAATAGAGAGCAACAAAAGAAACCCTCAGTTACCAGAAGAAAACAAATAATAAAAATTAGAGCAGAACTAAATGAAATAGAAAAACAATTGAGAGAATTAACAAGATCAAAAGCTGGTTCTTTGAAAAAAACGACAAAACTGATAAACCGCTGGCCAAACTGACAGAAAAAAAACAGGAGAGGAAGCAAATAACCCGAATACGAACTGAGATTGGCAATATTACAACAGACCCGACTGAAATTAAAAGAATTACTAAGAAAAACCGTACTCTAACAAATATGAAAACCTAGAAGAAATGGATGAATTCCTAGAAACATACTACCTAAATTAACACAGAGATAGAACAACTAAATAGACCCATAACAAAAGAAGAGATTGAAAAGGTAATCAAAAAACTCCCAACAAGAAAAAAGCCCTGGCCCATACAGCTTCACTACAGAGTTCTACCAATCTTTCAGAGAAGAGTTAACACCACTACTACTAAAGGTATTTCAGACCATAGGAAAAGACGGAATACTACCAAACTCATTCTATGAAGCCACAATATCCCTGATACCAAAATCAGGTAAAGATACCACAAGAAAAGAAAATTACAGACCTATATCCCTCATGGACTTAGATGCATAAATCCTCAACAAAATTCTAGCCAAGAGAATTCAACGACATATCAAAAAATAATTCACCATGACCAAGTAGAATTCATAGCAGGTATGCAGGGATGGTCCAACATTAGAAAAACAATTAACATAATCCATCACATAAATAAAACATAAGACAAGAATCACATGACTTTATCAATTGATGCAGAAAAGGCATTTGACAAAGCTCAACACCGATTCATGATAAAAACTCTCAGCAAAATAGGAATTGAAGAAAAATTTCTCAACATAATGAAGGGCATTTATACAAAGCCAACAGCCAACACATCCTAAATGGAGAGAGCCTGAAAGCATCCACCTTGAGATCGGGAACCGGACAAGGATGCCCTTTATCGCCGCTCTGATTCAACATTGTGTTGGAGGTCCTACCCAGAGCAATGAGGCTAGATAAAGAAATAAAGGGCATCCGGACTGGCAAGGGAGAAGAAAAATTATCTGTATTTGCAGATGACATGATCTTATACATAGGAAACCCTAAGGAATCCTCCGGGAGACTACTGAAACTAATAGAAGAGTTCAGCAGAGAATCGGGATACAAAATAAACATACAAAAATCAGTTGGATTCCTCTACACCAACAAAAAGAACATCGAAGAGGAAATCATCAAATCAATACCATTTACAATAACCCCCAAGAAGATAAAATACTTAGGAATGAATCTTACCAGAGATGTAAGATTTATACAAAGAAAACAATACACTTCTGCAAGAAACCAAAAGAGACCTACGTAAGTGGAAAAACATACATTGCTCATGGACAGTAAGACTTAACATAATAAAAATGTCTACTGTACCAAAAGCGATCTATACATCTTATGCAATTCTGGTCCAAATTCCAACGATATTCTTTAATGAGATGGAGAAACAAATCACCAACCTCATATGGAAGGGAAAGAGGCCCCCGGTAAGTAAAGCATTACTGAAAAAGAAGAACCAAGTGGAAGGCCTCACTCTACCTGATTTTAGAACCTATTATACCACCACAGTAGCCAAAACAGCCTGGGATTGGTACAACAACAGATACATAGACCAATGGAACAGAATTGAGAATCCAGACATAAATCCATCCACATATGACCAGTTGATATTTGACAAAGACCCCAAAACAGTTAAATGGGGAAAAGACAGTCTTTTTAACACATGGTGCTGGCATAACTGGGTATCCATCTGCGAAAAAAATGAAACAAGACCCATACCTCACTCCATGCACAAAAATGAGCTTAAAATGGATCAAAGATCTATACATAAAATCTAAAACAATAAAGATCATGGAAGAAAAAATAGGGACAACATTAGGAGCCCTAATACATGGCATAAACAGTATACAAAACATTACTAACAATGCAGAAGAAAATCTAGATAACTGGGAGCTCCTAAAAATCAAACACCTATGCTCATCCAAAGACCTCACCAAAAGTAAAAGATGACCTACAGACGGGGAAAAAGTTTTTAGCAATGACATTTCCAATCAGCACCTGATCTCTAAAATCTACATGATACTGTAGAAACTCAACTGCAAAAAGACAAATAACCCAATTAAAAAATGGGCAAAAGATATGAATAGACACTTCACTAAAGAAGACATTCAGGTAGCTAGCAGATACATGAGGGAATGCTCACAATCATTAGCCATTAGAGAAATGCAAATCAAAACTACAATGGGATTTCATCTCACTCCAACAAGGCTGGCATTAATCTAAAAAACACAAAATAATAAATGTTGGAGAGGCTGTGGAGAGATTGGAACATTTATACCCTGCTGGTGGGAATGTCAAATGGTACAACCACTTTGGAAATTGATCTGGTGCTTCCTTAAAAAGCTAGAAATAGAACTACCATATGATCCAGCAATCCCACTCCTTGGAATATACCCTAGAGAAATAAGAGCCTTTACGTGAACAGATATATGCACACCCATGTTCGTTGCTGCACTGTTTACAATAGCAAAAAGATGGAAGCAACCAAGGTGCCCATCAACGGATGAATGGATAAATAAATTATGGTATATTCACACAATAGAATACTACGCATCGATAAAGAACAGTGAGGAATCTGTGAAACATTTCATAACATGGAGGAATCTGGAAGGCATTATGCTGAGTGAAATTAGTCAGAGGCAAAAGTACAAATATTGTTTAAGACCACTATTATAAGAACTCAAGAAATAGTTTAAACAGAGAAGAAAATACTCTTTGATGGGTACGAGGGGGGAAGGGAGGAAGGATGGGAGTGGAGTGTTCATTAGTTAGATAGTAAAAAAAAAGGTAAGAAATACTTTAGGTGGTGGGAAAGACAACACACAATACAGTCGGGGTCAGCACAACTGGACTAAACGAAAACGAAGAAGTTTCCAAAATAAACTGCATGCTTTGACGGCCAGCATAGCAGGGGCGAGGGTTTGGGGACCATGGTTTCAGGGGACATCTAAGTCAACTGGCATAATAAAATCTATTAAGAGAACATTTTGCTCCTCACTTTGGAGAGAGGTGTCTGGGGTCTTAAATGCTAGCAAGCAGCCATCTAAGATGCATCAATTGGTCTCAACCCACCTGGATCAAAGGAGAATGAAGAACACCGAGGACATAAGGTAATTACGAGCCCAAGAGACTGGAAGTGCCACATAAACCAGAGACTACATCATCCTGAGACCAGAAGAGCTAGATGATGCCTGGCTACAACCGATGACTGCTCTGACAGGGAACACAACAGAGAACCCCTGAGGGAGCAGGAGAGCAGTGAGATGCAGACCCCATATTCTTGTAATAAGACCAGACTTAATGGTCTGACTGAGACTAGAAGGACCCCGGTGGTCACGGCCTCCAGACCTTCTGTTGGCCCAGGACAGGAACCATTCCCAAAGCAAAGCTTTAGACAGTATTTGGACTGGACAATGGGTTGGAGAGGGACGCTGGTGAGGAGTGAACTTCTTGGATCAGGTGCACACTTGAGACTATGTTGGCATCTCCTCCCTGGAGGGGAGATGAGAGGGTAGAGGGGGTTAGAAGCTGGTGAAATGGACACAAAAAGAGAGAGTGGAGGGAGAAAGTGGGCTGTCTTGTTACGGGGAGAGCAATCAGGAGTATGTAGCAAGGTGTATTTAAGTTTTTATGTGAGAGACTGACTTGATTTGTAAACTTTCACTTAAAGCACAATAAAAATTTTAAAAAACAAAAAACATCACAGAGAATGAATTACTTAGATCTCTTCTTAAGGGGCTGGCTGGCTTAGAGACTGCACTGATGAAACGAGAAAGATTAACTATACTCCCTTCCTGATATGTAGTCCAGGTTCCCTTTGGTTAAATAATGAGTCCCAGCTTTGGTTACATAGATCACTGATTAGAATTTTCAGGTGAGACAGTTAAGAAAAAAGCAAGAATACAGTACTTGATGAATCAAATTATGAACTTTATCAATATAGGTGTATGAAAACGATAGCATACATATTTATAACTATATTTAATTTCTTGGTATAATAATGGAATAAAACATGGGAAAACATGAAAAATACTTATATCAAGGCAAAGTAAAATTTACAGTCACCCTGGTGGTATACGGTCACTATGAGTCGGAATTGACTGGACAGCACTGGGTTTTTGGGTTTGGTGGTGTAATGGTTAAAAGCTAGACTGCTAACCAAAAGTTTGGCAGTTTGAATCTACCAGCTGCTCCTTGGAAACCCTATGGGGCAGTTCTGCTCTGTCTTATAGGGTCGCTGTGAGTTAGAATTGACTTGATGACAAGAGGTTAAAATTTGACCACCGTGAGTACATTTACTATATCTTTGTTTTTCTCATCAGGGCTAAGCTAAACATTCCATTCAGCTTGAAGCCCTTTTACGCTCAGAAAATTTTCACTTCTGCTCACTCATTATGCATAGTATATGAAGACTTTAAAGTGACAGGGTATAAACATTTGTCACTTTGGTCTATTCTACCTTCCAGTGACAGCCTTTATTATCTGCTAACTTTAAGAATTGACGCCTTTGAGTTGTGGTGTTGGGGAAGAATATTGAATATACCACGGACTGTCAAAAGAACGAACAAATCTGTCTTGGAAGAAGTACAAACAGAATGCTCCTTAGAAGGATGGTGAGACTACATTGTTGTCAGGAGGGATCAGTCCCTGGAGAAGAACATCATGCTTGCTAAAGTACAGGGTCGGTGGAAAAGAGGAAGACCCTCAACGAGATTGATTGACCCAGTGGCTGCAACAATGGGCTCAAGCATAGCAGCAATTGTGAGGATGGCGTTGGACCGGGTAGCGTTTCATTCTGTTGTGCGTAGGGTCAACTATGAGTTGGTACTGACTCTACGACACCTAACAACAAAAACAACAGCTTTAATTACGGTGGATAGGGCCTTATCTGTGCCTTGCAACTAGCTAATTTAGTCCTCCGGGAGTAGTCTCGGATTCCACTACGCCGAATGTCTTCTTTTCTGGGGCCTGGCATTCCTCTGACCAGCTACAAGGGTAACAACCTGAGGAGACTTCTCCATGGAAACAATGGCCTCCATAGGATAGGGTTGCTCACTTGGTAGCCACACTAGTGCATCCCTCAGTCGCTGGAAATGGACTTAGTATACCATGGAGTTGCTTTGCTAAATCCTGAGCTCCCATGCTTTACAGTCATTCACAGTGCTTTACACAGTCACTTTCTATCTTAAGTGAGTTCTGGCATTTTTTTTTTTCTTTGAGCCATTTTATGCTACCCAAACTCAGAGATAAAATATGTGTGACTATTTCGATCCTCTCATATTTACATTCATTTGTGAATTCCAAATACGGTTACCTATATTCTGAATGTCCCTACTTCCACAACATTGATTTCTCCCCATTTAAAGGGCCTTTTCTTCTCAGTCTCAAGTTGGTCATTACTAGTAATGTCAGGCTCTCAGAAGAGCCAACCAAAATGTAAATTGGTGTTCTTTCAGTTAACATCATTCTTGCTTCCCTTTGCCGTAAACCTTCAAGTAGATAACTAGAATAAGACAGTTTTTTTTACATAAATGTATTTTATTTTCCATTTCCCTTCAGACTTTTTTTTTAATAATTTTTATTGTGCTTTAAGTGAAAGTTTACAAATCAAGTCAGTCTGTCACATATAAGGTTATATACACCTTACTCCATACTCCCACTTACTCTCCCCCTAATGAGTCAGCCCACTCCCTCCTTCCAGTCTCTCCTTTCGTGACAATTTTGCCAGTTTCTAACCTTCTCTACCCTCCTATCTCCCCTCCAGACAGGAGATGCCAACACAGTCTCAAGTGTCCACCTGATACAAGTAGCTCACTCTTCATAAGCATCTCTCTCCAACCCATTGTCCAGTCCCTTCCATGTCTGATGAGTTGTCTTCAGGAATGGTTCCTGTCCTGGGCCAACAGAAGGTTTGGGGACCATGACTGCCAGGATTCCTCTAGTCTCAGTCAGACCATTAAGTCTGGTCTTTTTATGAGAATTTGGGGTCCACATCCCACTGATCTCCTGCTCCCTCAGGGGTTCTCTGTTGTGTTCCCTGTCAGGGCAGGCATCGGTTGTAGCTGGGCACCATCTAGTTCTTCTGGTCTCAGGGTGATGTAAGTCTCTGGTTCATGTGGCCCTTTCTATCTCTTGGGCTCATAGTTATTGTGTGACCTTGGTGTTCTTCATTCTCCTTTGATCCAGGTGGGTTGAGACCAATTGGTGCTTCTTAGATGGCCGCTTGTTAGCATTTAAGACCCCAGACGCCACACTTCAAAGTGGGTTGCAGAATGTTTTCATAATAGAATTTATTTTGCCAATTGACTTAGAAGTCCCTTTAAGCAATAGTCCCCAAACTCCCGCCCTTGCTCCGCTGACCTTTGAAGCATTCATTTTATCCCAGAAACTTCTTTGCTTTTGGTCCAGTCCAGTTGAGCTGACCTTCCATGTATTGAGTATTGTCCTTCCCTTCACCTAAAGTAGTTCTTATCTACTAACTAATCCGTAAATAACCCTCTCCCACCCTCCCTCCCTCCCCTCCTCGTAACCACAAAAGTATGTGTTCTTCTCAGTTTATACTATTTCTCAAGATCTTATCATAGTGGTCTTATACAATATTTGTCCTTTCGCCTCTGACTAATTTCGCTCAGCATAATGCCTTCCAGGTTCTTCCATGTTATGAAATGTTTCACAGATTCCTCACTGTTGTTTATCGATGCATAGTATTCCATTGTGTGAATATACCACGATTTATTTAACCATTCATCCGTTGATGGACACCTTAGTTGCTTCCAACTTTTTGCTATTGTAAACAGTGCTGCAATAAACATGGGTGTGCATATATCTGTTTGTGTAAAGGCTCTTATTTCTCTGGGGTATATTCCAAGGAGTGGGATTTCTGGGTTGTATGGTAGTTCTATTTCTAACTTTTTAAGAAAATGCCAGAGAGATTTCCAAAGTGGTTGTACCATTTGACATTCCCACCAGCAGTGTATAAGAGTTCCAATCTCTCCGCAGCCTCTCCAACATTTATTCTTTTGTGTTTTTTGGATTCATGCCAGCCTTGTTGGAGTGAGACGAAATCTCATCATAGTTTTAATTTGCATTTCTCTAATGGCTAATGATCGAGAGCATTTTCTCATGTATCTGTTAGCCGCCTGAATATCTTCTTTAGTGAAATGCGTGTTCATATCCTTTGCCCAGTTTTTAATGGGGTTGTTTGTCTTTTTGCGGTTGAGTTTTAACAGAATCATATAGATTTTACAGATCAGGCACTGGTCGGAGATGTCATACCTGAAAATTCTTTCCCAATCTGTAGGTGGTCTTTTTACTCTTTTGATGAAGTCTTTAGATGAGCATAGGTGTTTGATTTTTAGGAGCTCCCAGTTATCTGGTTTCTCTTCGTCATTTTTGGTAATGTTTTGTATTGTTTATGCCTTGTATTAGGGCTCCTAAGGTTGTCCCTGTTTTTTCTTCCATGATCTTTATTGTTTTAGTCTTTATGTTTAGGTCTTTGATCCACTTGGAGTAAGTTTTTGTGCATGGTGTAAGGTATGGGTCCTGTTTCATTTTTTTGCAAATGGATATCCAGTTCTGCCAGCACCATTTGTTAAAAAGACTATCTTTTCCCCAATTAACTGACACTGGGCCTTTGTCAAATATCAGCTGCTCATATGTGGATGGATTTATATCTGGGTTCTCAATTCTGTTCCATTGGTCTATGTGCCTGTTGTTCTACCAGTACCAGGCTGTTTTGACTTCTGTGGCTGTATAATATGTTCTAAAATCAGGTAGAGTGAGGCCTCCCACTTTCTTCTACTTTTTCAGTAATGCTTTACTTATCCGGGGTTTCTTTCCCTTCCATATGAAGTTGGTGATTTGTTTCTCTATCACATTAAAAAATGTTGTTGGAATTTGGATCGGAAGTGCATTGTACATATAGATGGCTTTTGGTAGAATAGACATTTTTACTATGTTAAGTCTTCCTATCTGTGAGCAAGGTATGTTTTTCCACAGAATAAGACAGTTTTTGGGAAGATGGGTTGGATCAAAAGGTTGGCTTATGGGCCATATAATGAGAAAATAAAATAATGAGGAAAATGAATGTAAATTTTTAGGGTGATGTTTGTTGGTGTTGTTATTAGTTGCCATCAAGTCAATTCTGACCCACAGCAAGTCCAAATGTTACAGAATAGAACTGCACCACAAAGGGTTTTTAAGGCCGTGACCTTTCAGAAGCCAATATCTAGGCCGGTCCTCCAAAGCACCTCTCGGTGGGTTGAAACTGTCAACCTTTCAGCTAGCCATCAAGTGCTTAACTGTTTGTGCCTCCCAGGGACTCCACAGGTTGGTGTTACCCCCGCAAAATACAAATTTAAATGCTTGTTAAGCAAGAGATAATTGCAGTCTACTGTATGAGTATGAGATTTTAATTAAACAATGTTTTCTATTTTTGGACGTGTTTCCAGCTTTAACCTATAAAATAATATTCTTGTTGCGTCCTGTCGAGTCAGCTCCAACTCATGGCAACCCAATGTGCTGAGCAGAGCTGACTGACAGGGTTTTCTAGGCTGTAAATTTTATGGAAGCGGATCACCACATCTTTCTGCTGCAGAGCCAACGGATGGGTTCAAATTGTCAACCTTTCGGTTGACAGCCGAGCTCTTAACTGTTGTGCCACCAGGGCTCCTATGATACTATGATGCATATCTATGATTATTTCCGTAGTTGTTTCTTTTTTAAAAGATTACTCAAAATATTTTATATTAAGAATATGCTACGTGGAAATGTTATGTGTCTAGGCAGAAAGAAGAAACTGAAAATTGCTCACAGTCCCACCACCTCTATGATTTGGCATTTTGGCTTATTTATTTCCAGAACTCATTATATTCAGGTAGGACAGGTGAGATCTCAACAAGGTATATATTATAGACACCAGGTGGATAAAATTCCTCATTAAATAGTAAATTTCCATTAATTAAATTTTAGCAAACATTTCAATTACATCTATAAAAGTCTTCTGTATTTCATATCTATTTCATATGTATTTCATATCTAAGTCCATGGAGCCCAGTAAAATCTAGTTATTTTAGATGTGGCTTATAATGTTTGCAATGACAACTACTCAGAATAAAAGTAGATATTCATTAAATAACAAAGGACAGCAAATTAAATGCTTCTATGAGCTCTAAAATTAGCATTTCCTGGGCAAAGATGGAGTAATACAAATTCCCCAAATCTGCCCAACTTGACCATAGATTTCCCAAACCTCCTGGAGACCTCAGGCTGTGTGGCATTGCTAAGTGGTCTAGAGGTCACTCACCAGGGCACACTCAGGCTGACTCAAGCAGCACTCACTGTGAAACCACCGGAACTCCAGGTCAATGTGTCCCTAATTGGGACTTCTCTTCCCCACACTCGCTTTGTTCTTCCCTCCAGGAAAATATCCATAAAGGGAAATTATGCCTGACTAATAATCTACTAGAGTTTTTGAGAGAGTAAATAATGAAAATACTAAGGGAAAACGAATAAAAACGAATAGATCCTATTAATTTAAACCTAAAAAAAAAAAAACTAGTCTGACAGTTTCACAACAAAGGCAAGTGAGACATCTCAGTATGGGGAGATGGGGTGTGATATTTGGTCCTGTCAAAGAAATTTTACTGGAGATAGTTTTGAAATAAAAAAGTGCTTATCACTCTGCATGGTTCAGCACTGAAACAGGTCTTATTTAAACTTCACAAAGGGTCAAAAGCAGAAGAATATGGCAAAATGCCCACATGTACACTCACCATCAGGCTCTTCTGGGAGTGGACATACTAAGCCACTTAGAAACTGCAAGTAGATCTTTTGAAGCCAAAATGGGCAGTTGCAAGAACTTCAGTGTGGGTTAGAACAAAAGAACAAATGTAAGGAATAGTAATGGAAACTGTGCTTGCTGGATTACAGGTTCATATGGGGGATTATTAAGATCCTACTTTGTGCTGTGCACCCTGCTAGATGCTTTCATGTGTTTATTGAGATAATCCTCAAATCAAGTCCTGGGACATTATTTATTCTCATTTTACATATGAAGAAACTGATATTTGGAAGGTCAAAGAGCTCCTAGGAGGCAGAGCCATCCTTGAGTACAGCCTTCATAGGCCAGTCAATTATAAGCCAATAAGTAGGTATGGGAATTACTATAGAATTCACACTGGAGACTCCATCCTAAACTCACTCTAGCAAAATCGTTAATAGATGTTTTTAGACATAATCCTCAATATAATATTAGAAAATAAATATAAAATAATATCTTAATACCAGGAGTCCTTCAGTGGTACAAACGGTTAATGTGCTTGGCTGTTAACCTAAAGGTTGAAGATTTGAGTCCATTCAAAGGCACCTTGGAAGAAAGGTCTGGCAATCTAATTCTGAAAAATCAGCCATTGAAAACCTATGTAGCACACTTCTAATCTGAGACACATGGGGTCGCCGTGAGTCAAAATTGACTACAGAGCAACTGGCTTTTTATCTTAATACCAGAGTACATTTACGTTTGGAATAATATGTGAGATCTTAATTTATGACTTTTCTAAAAAGGGAAAAGTCAGAGCTAGAGAAGGTCCACTGATTGGCATTGAAAACAAATCACCCTTAGCTAGTGGCCTCTTGCTCAGCCCAGCATGTCCTTAATAATTTGCTGGTTAACAAACAGCATCAGTAGCCAGAACAATGTTAAAGCACCCTAGTATTATAATATTCTAGGCATAGATACGTTAGCTCTGCACTTTCCTTCTATCTTTTCCTTTCAAACATGGATTGGATATCTGTTTTTGTTCCCTCTCCCCATCAGCATCTATTTCCAGTTATGTTTTCCCTTAGGGGAGCCCCTACCCTCCCCCCACTGTGAGTTAATTTACTTCAGGAGAAGCTCTTCCTGTGCCCCAGAGATGAAGTGTATAAATGTGGCCAACATGTCCATGCACAATGCACACTGATTAGAGCACTGTGATTAGAGCAGAGTTGGGCATGTGACTCCATTTGGTCCAATCAAAGTGGGCTGTGTGTTATCTTCCTGTGATGCTGTAACAAAGAACTACAAACTCAGTGGCTTAAAACAACAGAAATTTACTCTGTCTGGGTTGTGGAGGCCAGGAGTCTGGAATCAGTTTTTCTGGGACAAAATCAAGATGTTGGCAGGGCCATGCTCCCTGGAGAGGCTCTAGGAAAGAATCTATTCCTTGCCTCATCCACTTTCTGGTGGCTGTTGGCATTTTTGGCTTGTGACTGCATCACTCCAATCTCTTCTTCCGTTGGTCACATGGCTTGCACCTACTGTATCAAACTCCGTCTGCCTCTCTCGTATAAGGACTCTTGTGATTGGTTTTAGGGCCCACCTGGATAATCCAGGATAATCATTTCATTTGAAGAGCCTTAATTTAATCACATCTGCAAAGGCTCTACTTCCCGATAAGGTAGCATTTACTGGTTCCAGAGATTAGGACCTGGTATCTTTGGGTGGCCATTATTCATCATACTAACCTAGGCAGAATCAATGAAAGGGAACTTTGTCTCTTTTATTCTGAGTGTGTTGGCCTGCGGACATATTACCACCAAGAGCGGGGTTCGTGGAGAAAGAGAAATGGGACCAGCAGAAGGAGAAAGCAGAGCAGGATGTTAGAGACTCAGGTCTTGATGAGATCAACCCAGGATCAGCCATGCACTAAACTAGGCCAACCTCTGGACTATAAATTATTTAAGCCAGCCAATTCATTTTTTTTGCCGGTGTTTTTTGTTTTCAGCAACAGAAGGACCGCTGTTAATTACATCTCCATTACTAGAACATAACTTCTAGAACAGTATTTCACTTTGGGTCCATTTCACACTCATAGGGGCTTTGGAAATTTTCTACTTAAACCCAATGCCTTATAACACTCATGTGTGTGTTTTATGAATATTGACTTTGAGCTAAAGGTAGAGTCAAGTTTTTCCTGAGAATTATTATTGGTTTTTTCCTTTTTCCATTGTCCAGAGATGTTTCTATGCCCTCTTTTCATGCTGTATTTTTTTTTAGCATCACCTGACTCCCACTCTATTTCTTTTTCTTTCTCACCTTAAAGGTCTCCTAACTGAAATGACCCAAAGCAATTGAAATGTGGCGCCTTGGTGAATTACTGTCAGACATTGTAAACTTTGGATCAGCTAGAATTTTGTCTTGAAAAGAAACAGTGTATATTGGTGGAAATTCTGAAATAAGAATCATCTGTAATTTCACATTGGTAAATTTCTTCCTAAGAAGAGAATACAAAAGAGAGAGAGAGATGTTGTAAAATGGGGGTGCATCTTTTGACAATTAAAATCTTTGATGTAAATTCTTCTCAGCATATAATGGAAAATACATGTGACAGATAAAGAGATTTGAGGTCATGTGAAACGATATTGTTTCCGAGACTTAACTTCAAGAAGGCAGCTTTTTAAAAAGTTTCTTGTGGTGTTTCTCTGAACAAAGTGGAGACCTGGCTGAGTAGTCAGATATATGGTAGCTGCCAACAAGGGCCATGCTGGATTGAAGAGGGTAAGTGAGGATCAATGTCCATCCACCGGGAAGTCTGCCCACAGTCCTCTTTTATATAATGTGTTTACTAATGAGTACAGAAGTGGCGTGCTTTTCACACTCAAGTATGACATGAGCTGGGAGAGACAGAGATTAATATATTGGGTAATAGAATCCAAAAAGAAATCAACAGCCATGAACTAAATCTAACAAGACCAAATTAAGTGACCTCTACATTAGGTTAGCATTCAACTGCACAAACCCAAGATAGCAAAAATATGACCTAGTAAGATTTTTTTTGGGGGGGGGGGGCATTGTTGGTTAATTGTAAGATCAATATGAACCAAAATGTGAAAAAGTTGCTTAAAGAGTTAACTTAGCATTGGATCTCAGGCAGATCAACAGAGTCCAGAACTGGGATTATTGCTGTTAGGAGCCATTGATTTGAGTCCGACTCATAGTGACCCTATGTACAACAGAATAGAACACTCCACATTCTGCACCATCCTTACAATCATTGCTATGTTTGAGTCCCTTTGTTGCAGTCACTGTGTCAATCCTTCTCCTTGAGGGTCTTCCTCTTTTTTTGCTGACCATCTACTTTACCAAGCACGATGTCCTTCTCCAGGGACTGGTCCCTTTTGATAACATGTCCAAAGCATGTTAGGTGAAGTCTCGTCATTCTCCCTTCTAAGGAACATTCTGGCTGTACTTCTTCCAAAACAGATTCGTTCGTTCTTCTGGCAGTCCACATTATGTTCAATATTCCTTGCCAACATCATAATTCAAAGGCATCAATTCCTCTTCAGTCTTTCTTATTCATTGTCCAGTTTTTGCATGCATATGAGGCTATTGAAAATACCATGGCATGGTCAGGGGCACCTTAGGCCTCAAAGTGACACCTTTGCTTTTTAATACTTTAAAGAGGTCTTTTGCAGCAAATTTGCCCAATGCAATATGTCATTTGATTTCTTGACGGCTGCTTCCATGGGTGTTGAATGTGGATCCAAGTAAAATGAAATCCTTGACAGCTTCAATCTTTTCTCCATTTATCATGATGTTGCTTATTGATCCAGTTGTGAGGATTTTTGTTTTCTTTATGTTGAGGTGTAATCTATACTGAAGGCTCTAATCTTTGGTCTTCATCAGTAAGTGCTTCAAGACCTCTTCACTTTCAGCAAGCAAAGTTGTGTTATTGGCATATTGCAGGTTGTTAATGAGTCTTCCACCAATCCTGGTGCTGCATTTGTCTTCATATAGTCCAGTTTCTCAGGTTATTTGCTCAGCATACAGACTGAATAAGTACAGTGAAAGGATACAACCTCGATGCACACCTTTCGTAATTTTAAACCATGCAGTTTCCCCTGGTTCTATTCAAATGATTGTCTCTTGGCCTATGCACAGGTTCCTTATAAGCACAATTAAGTGCTCTGAAATTCCCATTTTTCACAATGTTATCCATAATTTGTTATGATCTATACAATCAAATGCCTTTCCATAGTCAATAAAACACAGGTAAACATCTTTGTGGTAGTCTCTGATTTTAGCCAAGATCCATCTGACATCAGCAGTGATAGCCTCCTTTCATGTTCTCTTCTAAATTTGGCTTCAATTTCTGTCTGACCAGAGCTAGGAAAAGGATAATGCCCCTCAGCCCATACCAGGAGGGCACTTATATAGTTCTGGATCTCAATCTCATCACTGTACTCTCAGTGAGAAACAGGCAAACTGAGTTTTACCCAAACGACAGGATGAGATGATTGATAAGAAGCCGTGTCATATGAGGAGGGACTCAGAGTAACAAGGATGCTTGGTATGAGACACTGGAATTCCTAGATAAGTCATAAAATGTATTTTCAAATGGCTTAACATATGGAGGACTCCTGAGGCAGGGCTAAGATGGCAGAGTAGTCAGATGCTTCCTGTGATCCTTCTCACAATGAAGACCCAAAAAAAACAGTGAATTGATTATATATGACAATTTAGGATACCTGAACATCAAAGACAAAGTTCAGGAGTGGGACTGAGTGGCAGGGGGAGCGAAAGACTGTTTAGAAGCAGAGAATATTTGCCAGACCCGACCTGGTCAGTACCCTGCAGGCTGGATCAGCTGTCGCTCCCAGGCTGAGGCAAGCAGTAGTGCTCAGGACTTGTTTTCCACATCGGGAGAAACTGAGTGGTGGAGCATATGCTTAAGCCTCTGGAACCAGGGAGAAGAGGCGCTCAATCGGTGAAAGATACATACAAGCGTCTAACCTACCATGTGAGTCAAAAAAAAACCTCCCCCACTTTGGAAAGTACCTCTCTCCCATAACATGCCCCTCCCCCAGCTCTAGTTACTATCTGGCTTCAGTGATTGCTGCACTTTCTGAGCTAAAAGTAGGACTCTTCATGCACCTCGAGCCATCCTCCTGGCTTTGGAGAGGGAACAAACTGACAAACAGGGAAAAATAATCCACCAGCTCCCCTAAGTCAGGAGTTTAGGGGAGGCACAGCCCCTTTGCCTACACACAGGCATAAGGGGTCCACAGACATTGAATACCTTTCACCCCGGCATAGACCTATGTGGGCTTATTTCAACAGTGTAGGCCTTCATTAGAACAGTACAACAGTGTATATACCTGAAGCCTATTTTCAACTGCAACAGCTATAAGGGAGACTGGCAGATTCGTGACATTTGACACCACCCTGCCCACTAAGCAGCATCCTTACCTACCCCTATCAGGGGCCTGAGGGTGGTGGCTCCACCCACTCCACCTAGCCATCCATGACAGGGGTCTGAGAATAAGTAATGCCTCCCAGTCCTTACAGCTAACAGCATTGGGTGTCCAAAGTCCAGCTGCAAAACCTACCCACCTATGCACTCTATGGAACAGGGACATCCCTTCCACCCAGCCACTCAGGGGCAGTCATCAGCCTCCTGCCTTGCTCAGCACCTCTGCTGCAGCCAGATATCTGTGCATCCTCCAACCACCATTATCCATCTAGGATTATAGGTGAGAGCCTGCATCACACACTCAGTGACTGATGACCTGGACACCTGAGCTGAATCCACACAAGAAAATTAAATAAACTGTTGGGCTCACATACCTTGTAACAGCTCTAAGCAACTGGTGACAGGACACTAGAGATTCCAAGATGTCAATAATCAAAGTAGCTAATGTGATCACATGATATTTTGGCATATCAAAACAAAACAAAACAAGAAGCTAGGACACAGTAAGCAAACATAAAAAAATAAACATAATAAATTATTGATGGCTTGGAGACAACAGTCAATATCGAATTACATAAAGAGGCAGACCATGATGGCTTCAGTGAGTGACTAAAACAAAGAACAAAGAAACCTCCGGGAGGAAGATAGCTTCTTGGAATTACCAGAGCTAGAATTCAAAAGATAAATATACAGAGCTCTTCAAGAAATCAGGAAGGACATAAGGCCAAACACAGATGAAGCCAAGCGACACACAGAAAAAACAACAAAGACACTTAAAAATGTTATACAAGAGCTTAATGACAAATTTAACAGGCTGCAAGAATCCATAGATAGACAGCAAACAGAAATCCAAAAAATTAACAATAAAATTTCAGAATTAGACAACTTAGCAGAAAGACATAGGAGTAGAAGGGAGGCAATGGAAGTCAGAATTAGTGAGATTGAAGATAAAGAACTTGACACCAATTTATTTGAGGAAAAACTGGATAAAAGAATTTAAAAAAATGAAGAAACTCTAAGAATTATGTGGGACTCTATCAAGAGAAATAACCTACGAGTGATTGGAGTGCCAGAACAGGGAGAGATAACAGAAAACATAGAGAGAATTGTTGAAGATTTGTTGGCAGGAAACTTCCCTGATATTGTGAAAGATGAGAAGATATCTATCCAAGATGCCCATCAAACCACACACAGGTTAGATCCCAAAAGAAAATCACCAAGACATATTATAGTCAAACTTGCCAAAACCAAAGATAAAGAGAGAATTTGAAGAGCAGCTATGGATAAAGGAAAGTCATCTACAAAGGAGAGTCAATAAGAATAAGCTCTGACTACCCAGCAGAAACCATGCAGGCAAGAAGGCAAAAGAATGACATATATAAAGCCTTGAAGGAAAAGAATTGCCAGCCAAAAATTGTATATCCAGCAAAATTCACTCTTATATATGATGGCAAAATAATTGCATTTCCAAATAAACAGAAGTCTAGGGTAAAAACCAAACCAAAATTTTGAGAAATACTAAAAGGGAGTCCTCCAATTAGAAAATCAATAACATCAGATAACAACCCCAGACTAGAACACAGGACAGACAACCAGATATCAAATAGGGAAGTCATAAAAATAAATCAAAGCTAAAACAGGGAAACAGAGATGTCAATATGTTAAAGATGGCAACATTAAAACAAAAAGGAGGTATTATATAACGTGGTCATAGAATTTTCATATGAAGAAGAAGCCAAGGCGATATCAAGAAATAAAAGATTGGTTTAAACTTAGAAAAACAGAGGTAAATATTAACGTAACCAACCACAAAAGAAGCTAACAATCCTACATATCAAAAAAAGAAGAAAAACATAAAGACTCAGGAAATACAAAATCAAGAACAATAAAAAAGACAAAAAGAAAATACATAAAGAAAAAAGACACAGCACAGAAAATTAAGTGAAAAAAACTCTCAATAACGTACCAAAAAAACACATCAAAATGACAGCACTAAACTCATACATATCAAAAATTATGCTGAATGTAAACAGACTGAATTCACCAATAATGAGGCAGAGGGTGACAGATGCATTAAAAAAATCCGCAATCTGTCTATACACTCCCTACAAGAGACACACCTTAGACTCAAAGACACAAACGAACTAATGCTCAAAGGGTGGAAAAAAAATATATCAAGCAAACAACAATCAAAAAAGTGCAGGAGTGGCAACACTAATCTCAGACAAAATAGACTTAAAAGCAAAATCCACCACAAAGGACAAGGAAGGACACCATACATATGATTCAAGGGTCAATACACCAGGAGGACATAACCATAATAAACATTTACACACCCAATGACAGTGCTTCAAAATACACAAAACAAGCTCTACGAGCATTGAAAAGAGAAATAGCTTCACAATAATAGTAGGAGACTTCAGCACACCACTTTCAGTGAAGAACAGAACATCCAGAAAGAAGCTCAGCAAAGACATGGAAGATCTAAATACCATAATCAACCAACTTGATCTCATAGACATATACAGAGCACTCCACCCAACAGCAGCCAAGGATGCTTTCTTTTCCGATGCACAAGGAACATTCTCCAGAATAGACCACATATTAGGCCACAAAGCAAGCCTTAACAGAATTCAAAACATCAAAATATTACAAAGCATCTTATCTGACCATAAACCCATAAAAGTAGAAATCGATAACAGAAAAAGCAAGGAAAAAAACAATCAAATACATGGGAACTGAACATTTTGTTCAAAAACTACTAGGTTACAGAAGAAATTAAGGATGGAATAAAGAAATTCACAGAATCAAATGAGAATGAAAACACATCCTACCAGAACCTTTGGGACACAGCAAAAGCAGTGTTCAGAGGTTGATTTATAGCAATGAATGCATGCATCCAAAAAGAAGAAAGGGCCAAAATCAAAACATTAATCCTACAACCCGAACAAATAGAAAGAGAGCAGCAAAAGAAGCCCTCAGGCACCAGAAGAAAGCAAATAATATAAATTAGAGCAGAATTAAATGAAATAGAGAAGAGGAAAACAATTGAAAGAGTTAACAAGACCAAAAGCTGGTACTTTGAAAAGATCAACAAAATCAGTAAACCACTGACAAAAGAAAAACAGGAGAGGAAGCAAATAACTTGAAATAGAAATGAGAGGGGTGATATCACGACAGACGAACTAAAATTAAAAAAGAATCGTGTCAGAAGACTATGAAAACCTGTAGTCCAACAAATTTGAAAACCTAGGGGAAATGGGCAAATTTCTAGAAACACGCCACCTACCTAAACTAACACAAACAAAGTAGAACAACTTAAAAAAAAAAAAACAAACCAAACCCAGTGCCATCGAGTCGATTCCGACTCACAACTTAGTAAATCTATAACAAAAGAAGAGATTGAAGAGGTAATTAAAAAACTCAACAACAACAAAAAAGCCTTGGCCCTGACAGCTTCACTAGAGAATTCTACCAAACTTGCATAGAAGAGTTAATACCAGTACTACAAAAGGCATTTCAGAGAATAGAAATGGATGAAATACTCCCAAACTCATTCTATGAAGCCAGCACAACGCTGATACCAAAACCAGGCAAAGACACCACACACACAAAAAAAAAATACCGATAGCCCTCATGTCTTAGTCATCTAGTACTGTTATAACAGAAATAACGCAAGTGGTGGCTTTAACAAAGAGAAATTTATGCTCTCACAGTCTAGTAGGTTACAAGTTCAAATTCATGGAATCAGTTCCAGGGGAAGGCTTTCTTTCTGTCAGCTCTGGAGAAAGGTATTTGTCCTCAATCTTCCTCTGGTCGAAGAACTTCTCAGGTGCGGGGACCCCCTGTCCAAAGGATGTGCTCTGCTCCTGGTGCTGCTTTCTTGGTGTTGTGAGGTTCCCAACTCTCTGCTTGTTCCCTTTCCTTTTATCTCTCTTGAGAGACAAAAGGTGGTGCAGGACCTGCCCCAGGGAAACTCCCTTTACATTGGATCAAGGAGGTGACCTGGGTAAGGGTGGCGTTATAATCTTCTCAACATAAAATTATTATCACAAAATGGAGGACAACCACCCAATACTGGGAATCATTGCTTAACCAAGTTGATACACATATTTTTTGGGGGACATAATTCAATCCATGACACTTCATGAACATAGACGCAAAAATCCTCAACAAAATTCTAGCCAATAGAATTCAACAACATATCAAAAAATAAATAAATAATTCACCATGACCAAGTGCGATTCACACCAGGTATGCAGGGATGGTTCAACATTAGAAAAACAATCAAAAGTAATCCACGACACAAGTAAAACAAAAGACAAGAACCACATGATCTTACCAATTGATGCAGAAAAGACATATGATAAAGTCTAACACCCATTCATGATAAAAACTCTCAGCAAAATAGTAATTAGAGGGGAAATTCCTCAACATGATAAAGGGCATTTATACAAAGCCAACAGCCCACATGGTCCTAAATGGAGAGACTCTGAAAGCCTTCTCCTTCAGAATGAGAACCCCTCAAGGATGCCCTTTATCACCACTCTTATTCAAAATTGTGTTGGAGGTCCTAGCCAGTACAATAAGGCTAGACAAAGAAATAAAGGGCATCCAATTGGTAAGGAAGAAGTAAAAGTATCCCTATTTGGAGATGATATGATCTTATACACAGAAAACCCTAAGGAATGCTCAAGGAAACTACTGAAACTAGTAGAAGAGTTCAGCAGAGTATCAAGATGCAAGACAAACAACAAAAACCTGTTGGATTCCTCTATAACAACAATAAAAAGAACATCGAAGAGGAAATCACCAAATCAATACCATTTACAGTAGCCCCCAAGAAGATAAAATACTTACGAATAAATCTAACCAGAGATGTAAAAGACGTATACAAAGAAAACTACAAGACGCTACTGCAAGAAACCAAAAGAGACTTACGTAAGTTGAAAAACATGTCTTGCTCATGAATAGGAAGACTCAACATTGTGAAAATGTCAATTCTGTCCAAAGTGGTCTACAGATACAATGCAATCCCTATCCAAATTCCAATGACATTTTTTAATGAGATGGCGAACCAAATCACCAACTTCATATGGAAAGGGAAGAGGACCCAGATAAGTAAAGCATTACTGAAGAAAAAGAACAGAGGGGCCTCACACAACCTGATTTTAGAACTTCTTATACCGCCACGGTAGTCAAGACAGCCTGGTACTGGTACAACAACAGATACATAAACCAATGGAACAGAACTGAGACTCCAAACATAAATTCATCCACCTATGAGAGGCTGATATTTGACAAAGCCCCAAAGTCCGTTAAATGTGAAAAAGACAGTCTCTTTAACAAATGGTGCTGGCATAACTGGATATTCATCTGCAAAGAAATGAAACAAGACCCATACTTCACGCCTTGCACAAAAACTAATTCAAACTGAATCAAACACCTAAATATAAAATCTAAAACAATAAAGATCATGGAAAAAAAAATAGGGACAGTGTTAGGAGCCCTAATACATAACATAAACAGAAGACAAAACATAACTAACAATGCACAAATACCAGAACAGAAACTGGATAACTGGGAGCTCCTAAAAATCAAACATTTATGCTCATCAAAAGACTTCACCAAAAGAATAAAAAAGACAACCTACAGACTGGGAAAAAAAATTTGGCTATGATATATCTGATCAGGGTCTAATCTCTAAAATCTATAAGATACTGCAAAACCTCAATAAGAAAAAGACAAATAACTCAAATAAAAAATGGGCAAAAGATATGAACAGGTACTTCACCGAAGAAGACGTTCAGTTGGTTAACAGGTACATGAGGAAATGCTCATTATCATTATTTATTAGAGAAATGCAAATTAAAACTACAATGAAATACCATCTCACCCCAACAAGGCTAGCATTAATCCAACACAAAATTAATTAAACACAAAATTAATAAATATTGGAGAGATTTATAGAGAGACTGGAACACTTATACACTGCTGGTAGGAATGTAAAATGGTACAACCACTTTGGAAATGGATTTGGCATTTCCTTAAAAAGCCAGAAATAGATGTCCCTCTGGTCCAGTAATCCCACTCCTTGGAATATATCCTAGAGAAATAAGAGCCATCATATGAATAGATATATGCACACCTGTGTTCATTGCAGCTCCGTTTACAATAGCAAAAAGATGGAAACAACCTGGGTCCCCATCAATGGATGAATGGATAAACAAATTTGGTATATTCACACAATGGAATAGTATGCAAAGATAAAGAACAAGGATGAATCTATGAAACATCTGATAACATGGATGAATCTGAAAGACATTATGCTAAGTGAAATTAGTCAGTTGCAAAAAGACAAATATTATATAAGACCACTACCATAAGAACTCAAGAAAATGTTTAAACACAGAAGAAAACATTCTTTGATGGTTACTACGGTGGAGAGGAGGGAGAGAGGAATTCACTAACTAGGTAGTAGGCAAGAGTTATCTTAGGTGAAGGGAAGGACGCCATACAATACAGGGGAAGTCAGCAAAACTGAACTAAACCAAAAGCTAAGAGGTTTCCTGAACACAAGCAAACACTTCAAGCGACAGAGTAGCAGGGACGGGGACCTGAGGACCATGGTTTCGGGGGACCTGTACGTCAATTGGCATAACAAAGATTATTAAGAAAATGTTCTGCATCCTACTTAGGTGAGTGTTGTCTGGGGTCTTAAAGCTAGTGAGATGCCATCCAAGACGCATCGGTTGGCCCTAACCCACCTGGAGCAAAGGAGATTGAAGAACGACAAAGACACAAGGAAAATATTAGCCCAGGAGACAGAAGGGCCACATGAACCAGAGACTCCATTAGCCTGAGGCTGGAAGAACTAGATGGTGACTGGCTACTACCAATGACCGCCCCGACAGGGAATGCAACGGAGAGTCCCTGATGTAGCAGGAGAAAATTGAGGTGCAAAACTCAAATTCACACAAAAAGACCAGACTTAATGGCCTGACTGAGACTAGAGGAACCCCAGAAGTCATGGCCCCCAGGCTCTCTGTTAACCTAGAACTAAAACCATCCCCAAAGCCAACTCTTCAGACAAAGATTAGGCTGGACCATAAGACATAAAATGATACTCATGAAGAGCGTGCTTCTTAGTTCAAGTAGATACATGAGGCTAAATGGGCAGCTCCTGTCAGAAGGCAAGATGAGAAGGCAGAAAGGGATAGGAGCTCGTTGAATGGACATGGGACATCTGGAGTGGAACAAGGGCGTGTGCTGTTACGTTATATGGATAGCAACTAGGGTCACATAACAACAAGTGTCTAAATTTTTGTATGATAAACTAACTTGTGCTGTAAACTCTCATCTAAAGTGCATGCGCGTGCACACACACACACACACACACACACACACACACAAGCACTAAACCCCATTCTCAGAAATTTAGAGTCAGTAATTAGGGCAGAAATTTCAGTTATCTACATTTTTACAAACTTCCCCAGGTGAAGATGGTGATCAGACAGGCTATTTTTTTTTTTTTAATCCAGGTTATTATATGACTTCTAGAACAGCTTCCAACTAATTTTATGCTTCTAAGAATTTTCACTTTCCAAACTGTATACATTATACATATATATATTTTTTAATGCTTGTTAAAATAGATTTATTCTCAAATATGGAAACCCTGGTGGTATAGTGGTTAAGTGCTACAGCTGCTAACAAAGGGGGCGGCAGTTTGAATCTGCCAGGCACTCCTTGGAAGCTCTATGGGGCGGTTCTACCCTGTCCTATAGGGTCGCTATGAGTTGGAATCGACTCAACGGCACTGGGCTTTTTTGGGTATTCTCAAATATATATTGTGTTTTCTTTTTGACCATTAATGGGTTACACATTACAAGGTAGTGTTACTGTTCCTCAAACCCCACCCAGCCCCTCAGCCCCCAATAACTTAAGGGACTTCAGGAAATACAAGGCCCAGCCTACCAGCCTCAGAGACGATGTAAATAGAGGGTGGGTACTGAGAATATGCCATTGCTAAAAAGCTTTAAAAAAAAAAGGCTTTCCAAGTTTGAAAATCACTCTAATGCAGGGGACAGAGTAGAGAGATAAAATGGGATCAGCACTGGAAGTTTGTCTCATCCCTAAAAAGGTTTTTATCATTTATACATTGACAAGGTTTACTTTGGGCAATGAGAGAAGAAATGATGAAGTAGAGACCCAGGCTAGGAAGGCGTTTGACACCAGTCAGTCAATCAGTTACAAGTGCACCTCTCCCTGTGTGGTGGGTGCCAGCTGGGCAGCCACACATCTGCACCCTACATAGAAGGCTCTGGAAGATCAGACCCTTCATTTGTGCCCCTTAATCATTTCTCAGGATTTTGCATGTGTCACCCTCATTACTGCAAATGGGAGCTCTGTGCACCCAGCTAGGGAAAAGGCCCAGGATAATTCTGTGTTTGAAAAGCAAAGTCACATTGACTGGTTTGTGAAGCCTTCCTGGCAGCCTTATTAATTGGCTCTTATTTTGGTAATCACTGCTCTTTCGTATGAGTGGTTGTTTTAAAATGGGAAAGGAACCTAAGTCAGTATTACACATTTTAAGGCATACATTTACATCCATCATAAACTTTAATTTATACTGTGGTCAAATAATTTTAACTGTTGCTATAAAATCAGTTATTTAATAATAGTTTTTACTACCATATTGAATGCAGCAGGAGACAGGCTTAATAGCCTCATGTCCACAACAAATTTCCAGTTATTATTCGAACACATCCCACATGCCTTTGACAATTCCATGGACCAGTCAAATTCCTACTGACTGTATTATTTGAATCTTGCTAAAAACCGGCTACCACGTGCATGCAAGCAGTTGTTTTTTTATTGAGTACGTCTGTTTTTCCAACCTCTATTTCTTTTGCTTTCTCAGATTCACATCTTTATAAAAACTACTGTTACTTTCAATAGAATAATTTTCTATAATCACATATGTACCCCTTCATAGGACATCTGCATTCAGTTCTAAAGCACAAAATGAAAAATGTGAGTAAATGAAATAAATTTAACAGTTACACTAGTAAACATAAAAGAAGATTTCAAGGGGAAAGAGAAAGCATATTTTAGATACATGCCAAGATAGTTAAGTAAGAACATTTAAATAGTGGAATTTGAGGGAAAAAATGTAACTTGATCTCTCTTCCTGGCAACTCGATTTAAAAAATTATGTTCGGTTTCTGAAAAGTATGAATACAACTTTCATTAAGTTTCATAAACTTAAGATAACTTTGATTACCTAAATTTAAGAAACTCCAAAATTTGAATCCAATTAAATGAAAAACTCAACTTATCTAATGTGTCTTCGTATCTTCCATAACACCAGTACAGTATTTTGTACATGGAAATAGGATACAATATGTGAACGAATAAACATAAGAATTTGTCAAGAAATTACAAAATTGTCTTGAGTGTGGATCATTGGTTTAGTTGGCATCAATTCTTGACAAAATGGTTTTCAATCTTTGGAAATTTGCAATGCCTCACAAAAGGATTAGAAATGGGGCAAGTTGTGCAATTCAATAGATAAAGCAAAAACTAGTGTTGAAAAATACAGTTTTGTCCCTTATGCCAGTATTTTGGCAATTTAGCCGACCTTTTAAAAATTTTAGTTTGTAGCTGGATTAAAGTTACATATGCACAAAACCTCTCAAAATGCACACAGTACCCTCAACCCACACTGACTTGATGGCACACGACGATAACAACCCCCAATCCGAACACACATGTGACACATTTCCTGTTCTTGAGAGGCAGTCACTTTCAGCTCTGTTGGCCGTTTCTTTGGGTATTTAATGTCACATTTCTACTTAACGTATTTATACTGCTAATCTAAGACTGCATTGACTCCCTACTTTGGAAGGTAAAGATTCAGCTCTTTTTTACCACCACTCCTCACCACCCACCCGCCCCGAACAGCAGAAACACCACTATTTCTGCCCTCCCCTCCTCACGATATAGTTATGTTATAATTTTGATTAGATAAATACTTGTGAAAATTATCGTGACAAACAAGTGCTGTTCACAGCTGAGACTTGAGACTTGTTGTATACCATGATCACATTTCCTTTTCTTCACAACTTTTTGTTCATCCCTGAGTTAATAATAGTCTTGTTTTTGTTTGTTTGTTGATTTGTTGTTGTTAGGCGCAATGAAGTCGGTTCCGACTCGTAGGACCCTGTGTACCACAGAAGGAAGCACTGCCCGATCCTGCACCCTCCTCACCACCGTCGCTGTGTTTGAGCCTATCGTTGCAGACACCGTCTTTTGTTTTTGTTTGCTTAATTTTCTAATCATCCAATTTCTATCACCAATTTATCCCCAGACTCTACCACCAAGCATCTAAATCTCCTGTTACTCTGTTTAAACATATTTCATATTTTATCAATTTCATCTTCTTGGAGACATGTTTTTAGCGATTCCTCTGATGCAATGTAATCTTTTCTAGGCCTTCTGCCCGGCTGTCAGGCTGAGGTCTCCCTCCTGTATTATTCTGAAAATTCTCTTTGTCTCTTGTTTTGGATCCTGTGTATCTCAAATTCTGTGCCTTTTTAGTTCTTGTTTTTTCTCTCATTTGGGTGAGGCCTTATTCATCAATAATTTCCTTATTCCTAAAAAGGGGTTAAATTTTTTGAAACATTGCATATTTGAACATATTTTTATTTCACTCTCACATTTTATTGTAGTTTCACTGAGATCACAATTCCAGAATGAAAATAATTACCTTTTCAGAATTTTAAAGGCTTTGCTGTATTGCTTTCCAGCTTCTTGATTGCTGTTGAGAAGTACGAACCCATTCTGCTACTTTATCTGTTGTATGGAACCAGTTATTTTCTATGTGGAGGTTTATAGTATCTTTTCTTTGTCCCCTGGTTTAGGTCTATTGTCACCTATTGTGCCGGACACTCAAAAAGCCCTTTGGATTTGGAGACCTATGTCCTTCATTTTGGGGAAATTTCTTTGGTTTATTTTCTTCTTTCTTTCTTTCCTACTGCTTTCTTTTCCCTCTGGAACTTCTTTTCCTGAGTGATAAATGTCCCTGGCTTGGCCTTTTAATTTTCTTCTTCTTTTTTCTAATTCTATATATCCTTGTCTTTTTGTTCTACTTTGGAAAGAATTCATCAACTTTATTTTTTACCCATTTGATTTAATCTTTAATTTCTACTATTATTTTTTCTTTCCCACAAATTCATTTTTGTTCTCTAAATGTTCTTTTCCACTGCATCCTGTTCTTATTGCAAAGATGTTCTATCTCATAGCTCTGAGAATGTTACTGATAGATATTCTTTGAAAATTTTCACATCTCTGTCCAATCTCTGATGTTGCTTTTTTCGTATTTATTTTCTTTCATATTAGAGATTTCCTTCATCTTTCTGGTGATCTCTGGTTCTCGACTTATATTTAAAAGTGGAGCATTATTTTACAGTGGTAAATTATACCTCAATAGAGCTCTAAAAAGAAAAGAAAAAGAAACTGGGACATTATGAGTTAATTAGAAGCTCTGCCCATGTGGGTGGGGCTTGTCAGTTGTAGTCTGTTACTGGATAGTTTCAGTGGGGGAACCCCCAGCGTCAGAATTTAGGTTTTTTCTCTTGGGCATGTCCATTCTTCACACAGTAGCTCCATCTTTTACTTGAGAGTAAAAGACTGGTTGTCAGTGTTCTGGGAGCTGAGTGTGGAAAAAGGGTTGGTATCTTTTGAAATTTATTATTTACACTGTCACTTAAGCTCCATTTTCAACTTGGTAGTCCCATCCTCAACAGCTCTATATCCCTCACATAGTGCAGACACCTTCTGACTGACCTTTGCCAGAAAATTAGCCTCTAGTCTACTGCCAGAGTGTATGAGAAACGGTTATTCCCCCTACCCCTTCCCCAGTAAATGGACAGTGGATGATGCGGAGGGATTCACCACACTTTAAACAGATTTTTAACCAATTCTTCTGTTTGCTGCCCATTTGACTACCAATTCCTGAAGCCTTTGAGATGCCTTTGGTGCAAACTGGGGTGTTTCCTGGGTTTCTCAAAAGGCACCTTAGGGTTCATTATTCCATCCACTGTTGAGTCAGTTGCCACTCTTCTGTTCTGGTGTTCTTGCTCTCCCATTCTTTGTCTTGTGGCTTAGTTCCTTTTTTTCCCATTCTCTTTCTTGTCATTATTTGGAGCTTTCATGAAGAGGCAAAGGTAAAAGCATGGTTTACTCTGCCCTACTCGATGGCAATGGTTTGTTTGCTTGTTTGTTTCTTTAACCTGAAACTCTGACAAACTAGTTGACTTTCTTCTCTCAGTATCTTTTCCTATAAAAAGCAAATAAAATGTAGGCTCGTGATACTATTTCTGAGCTATAATAATTTTTGTCCAAGCAGCACTTTACGGTATGTAAAGTGTTTCGCATACATCTCATTTCATCTTCTTGACACGATTATAAGTCAGCTAAGGCAGATATTCACCCATATGTCATTTTATTGTACTGTAGTAACTCGTGTGTTGCTGTGGTACTGGAAGTTATGACACCAATATTTCCAATACCAGCAGGGTCACACATGGTGGGCAGGTTTCAGCAGAGTATCTACACTTAGGAAAGACAGGCCAGGTGATCTGCTTCTGAAAATTAGCCAGTGAAAACCCTGTGGGCCACAAGAGAATATTGTCAGATATAAAGCTGGAAGATAAGCCCCTCCAAGGTTGGAAGATACTACACATTAGCCACAGCAATGGACACAAACATACAACAGTCACAAAGATATCACAGGACTAAGCGACATTTCTTTCTGTTATACATAAGGTCACCATGAATCAGAGGTCACTGGACAGCAACTAACAATAACAAGGGAAGGCATTGTTAGTTTCTTTTTAACCTAAGTGGAAACTGAAAATGTGGAGAGCTTCAAGTCTTCCCTGAGGCCACATTGCCAGAAAGGGGTGGAGTTGTGACTTAGATACTTTTGCAAGCCACTCAGCCTGATAAAGCTGTTTGAATAGATTGAAAACAAGCAGAGCAAGTAGCCTTAGAATTGATTCTGGAAGCTCATTGAATGTCTATATCATTTGACAGAAACAAGAGTATTAGGCAAGCACAGAATTTCTGAGTTTCTGCCAATCAAGTAGTTTTTAAAAAATCCTTTTAAGCGATGTTAGGGAAACAGAGTGAGACCTAGAAATTTAATCAAGGTTTCAGGACATCAAATTAGATTTCCTGTTAAGGAAATGTATGATATATGTCTTGTCTAAGTGCAAAGCCCTATTTCTTAAGGTCAAATACTGATTTCCTTATCTTCGATGCCCTCTGGGAATCTTATTATCTTCAAGGCTATTCTTCTATACTAAAGTAAAATTGAAACATACAAGCTAGCAGATACAGTATCTGACTTTACCATCTACTGAATCTTTCTTTTCTTAAGAAAAATACAAGTAACCTTGGGACTTGTATTAAGTCCTTAGAATCTTGTTTTTTTTTTTTTTTTTTATTATTCCTAACACTGTCGTTTTTGTCTTAGTTATTTATTAAATTCACTTATTTAATCAATTAAGAAATACCTATAGAGTGCTCTGATGCAAAGAAGGGCTTGCAAAGAAGAAAAAAAAAGCAGTCTCTGCTTTGAAAAAGTCCTCATCTTTTGAGGGAAACAAATCATCACATTGTAACTATGTTGTAGTGAGGCCAAGATTCCATACACAGAATCAAAATATGGGATGTTCACATCCCATCAAAATGTTTCAGCATGATTCATTCATTCAACAAATGGGTGGAAGAGTACTCTAAAACTGAGGTACTTGGCATAACTGAAATGACTGACACAGGTCTGGATCAGACTCTATTTTATTTTAAACCTCTGCTGCTGCTTGTAAAGCATGAGCACCTCTTTCGGATAAACAAATCTCATTTTGCAAATAAATGTGTTAACCATGCTTTACTATGATTTCAGGAAGTGTGTGCAGATTGTTCTCAGAAAAAATGCTTGCCCTCAGGAAGAATGCATTTGAAAACAGATTAACTTGATAATGTAGAAATGTCTGCTTGTGGCTGTAGTCATGCTAGTCTTATATAAATACCCGTCATTCCTTTGTGAATATCAGAACACTTTGTAATTTTACTTAGTACTGCCCAACTCAAGTTGTATTCCTCAATAAAACTATCATTCTCTCCATACAAAGTTGGTGTTGCTTACATTTTTGACATTTCTGATGTCAGAAACAGGACTTCGAAGGTGCATTATTTTTCACGACCCTTGAGACATTGAGGATATGGACACATACTGCTGAGCTGCTTTGGGCTCTCCATCTCCATGAATTCTCAGGAATCATCTAAGGTAAAAAAAACTCTTCGAATCTAAGCTCCGCTCTCTTGCACTGACAGCTCTTCGAGTTTTATTGTGGATTTGGTTTGGTTACTGAAAGTGAAAGTTTGGTTTGACTGTCATTTCAAGATGGGGAATGCCATATCTAAAGGATATTTGGAGTCACTTTCTGGGATTGTCACTCACTACACGAACAAGCATTTTGGCCCCTTAAAATACTGTTCTTGTCTGTCTGGCATAACCTCATTGGAGACTGGAAAAATCAGTGACCACTTTTAGATACTTTCCAATTGGCAGACTAGTATGTTTAGGTCTAAAATAAGAGACTAGGATTCTACCCAGCAGAATGAATTAGATTCAAAAAGAAAGAAACTAGGTTTTGTATGGTTGTCACAAAGGAATCCCAGGGTCTTTTAAGTAACGAAAATGTGTGGGCACAGGTTTGAACATCTTAAAAGCCTTCAGGGCACTCGCCACCAACAGAAAGATACCCGTGAAAGGATAAGCTGGGGCAAGAGATCAGCCAGAGCATTAGGCTTCTCACCAGCCTCAAGAGAACTCTCAAGCAAAAGAGGCACACTGTGAAATAAAACACTGACCAAAGCCTGTGTCAGACTCCCTTCTAGGAATTTTATTCAACTCTGGGAGACCAAATTTCAACCTATTCTTAACAACCTTGATAAATGAGCCTGGATTTTCCCCCTACTAGCACACTGGTTCAACATTCACGTTCAAAAACAATATGAGATGAATATACTTGAAGTACTTTGAAACCTCAGTGATCACTTTGGGAAAATGAGTTTTCATTAGCATTATCTTTCCTTTCCTCTGGGGGACTTTTGTTTGATGCTCAAGTTTTGTCAGAAAATCTTGTATCCCTCCATCTGAGACACTGGAAAGTTAATGAGTTTATCTAGGACCTGTTTTTCTGTTAATTTGAGTTGCTCTTATAAAAGATTTGCTGAATACGTTATAAGAAATGGGGTTGCTTTCGTTGTGTTTATTGTATGAGCCTGGTTTTTGATCTGGCCTTGCAGACAAGAGAGTTTAGGTGGTTTTTCTATTTCACTTTGTTCTAAGAGCTTGCCTCTGGTCTACAATGTTGTGTCTGAGTTCTGTTTTGTACCAGGTTAGGGACCATGGCTGGAAGTTGCTGTTTTTTATGAGGTCACCTTAAATCTCTGCTCTTTTCTCTTCCATGAAAGTGCTTCATGCCCTTGTCTTATGATCTGGACTTTTAGTAGCTACTCTGAGAAACTTTAATATAAATTGGTCTATCTGAAAAGTGCACTGAAAAGGATAGATGGTTTATTTTGATTGATTTAGCAAAGCTTTAAAAAGGACAAATTATTCTAAATTTCTTTGGTAGAACATCCTATAAAGCAAGCAAAAGACAGGGTTGTGAAAATGCAATAATTTTCTTTCTCTGGATGGTATTATTAAATTAATTATGATTTTTCTTCAAAGACCTTACTCTGACCAGTTTAATGGTAAATAAGCATACATATAAACAGTCCTAATACTCCCAGAAATTAATGAAAATAAATTCATTCTGACAAAAAATTTTTATGCTTATGTCAACCTTGAAAGCAAAATCTTAAAAGCAAAATATTTCTAAGTAACTTAAGCTAGATATTATATGAAATGTGTTTTATTTAAAGGACAGGAATAATTTTTATTAATGAGGAGAAAGAAGGCTGAACTTCTTACCAACAGAATATTAAAAATTAGAAGGAACAGAATTTAGTTGCCTCTTGTCTTCTAAAATACCTAGGCCACCTTAAACATATGTAAATGATTGAGATGAACTGATTCTTGATAACGAACATCTGAGACCCAAACTGCACCAGAAAAGGTTCCAAAAAGACTCCTCCCAATCAGGTAAAAACTTTTTTAAGACAAAAGAAAATAATAGAAATAATGTGGACATAAGTGAGGTCTAAAATAAGACAAATGTTGTTTTAATACAGTTACCAGCAATTGGGTGGATTACCAACATAAAAAAAAAATCTGTGGACAAATCTAAGGTTAGATTGAGAAAATACATGAAGTGGTAAAAATTTGAATGGAAGTATAGGCTATTTAAAAAAAAATTAATTCCACAGTAATTATATTTTGTACAATATAGGCTTAAATTAATTTCCAAGATTTTTAGATAACTTACTGATATTAAATTGAATTAATGGATATTTATTATAACCAAAGTTTATAGGCTCATATGTATTTGGGCCTGATAATAAATGTGTTCATTTTTGCCACATAAAGGGTTATACTGTAAGGGATATATAAAGAAAACAAGAAACTTAAAGGTTTATTAAATGGGAATTGATTTGGTATGGTCAAAGTTCTTATTTGCTGTGGCTAAAAGTTCGATGGGTTAATTTATGAGAATTTTTTAAGAACTTTAATGTCAGGTCACAAAGAATTAGGTTTCTTGCTGTTAAAATAACAAATTTTTCTTTGATTGCTACATTGAAGAGTTAATTTTATTCTTTGCATAATCTGCCTTGAAGGCAAGGGTTCGACAAAATAAATTCTTGAGTCAACAACCAAGTTGCATGACTTTGGAAAAAGCTAAAGTTTTACCTTTAAGCCATTGGTTAAATAACTCAAGTATTGTTTCTCAGTGACCTATGATAAACTCCTGACAACTTTGAACTTGATGAAAAGCCACAACAGATTTGTTCCTGTTTTATAAAAAGAAGCACAAAAAAATATTTATTCAATATGTTATGAGTTACATGAAATATGTTGTCAAATCAGAGAAGTACCAAATTTTCTTTGAGTTAAAATTTATGTGTCAGTAATGTTTGCCTAATATTAAACAACAAGCATATAATATTACATCATAATTTTATTTCAATTGCTAACTTGGTCTCAGATCTGTTTCCTTTGAAAACAGCATCGTTGAAGCCAGTAGCTTTATCTGGAGAATTCACATCTTTTACCCATGGGATTTTTATTAGTATTCAAACTTTCAGAGATTTGATTGTCATCGTTGTTGTTAGGTGCCGTCGAGTTGCTTCTGACTCATAGCAGCCCTAAGTATAACAGAACAAAACACTGCCCAGTCCTGCACCATCCTCCTGATTGCTCTTATGCTTGAGCCCATTGTTGCAGCCACTGTGCCAAACCATCTCATTGAGGGTCTTCCTCTTTTTCACTGACCCTCTACTTGACCAAGCATGATATCCTTCTCCAGGGACTGGTCCCTACTGTTCCAACTAGAGGATCACAGAAGCAGAGTGTCTGAGATAAGGCATGGTACAGAAGTGAATGAAGTGAACGAAGAATCCAATTTATGAAAACAAAAATCAACCCAATGAAAAAGCCCGTGGAGAAAACACTCAAAATGACGATCAAAGAATCTGCATGGAGATTCTTGATCAAAAGGGGGAAGTCTGGAAGAGCACTCTAAAACTGAGGCACTTGGCATAACTTGAAAATCTTAGTATAGTCTTGGTTGTTGCTGTTGTTAGGTGCCAATGGGTTGGCTCCAACTCATAGGACGCTATGTACCACAGAAGCTAACATTGCCTGGTCCTTAGCCATGTTCACAATCATTATGCTTGAGCCCGTTGTTGCAGCCACTGTGTCAACCTATCTCATTGAGGGCCTTCCTCTTTCCACTGACCCTGTACTTTACCAGGCGTGATATTAGTATATCCTGATATCCTGACTATTTAGCATATTCTTGGTACATCCCGGCTATTTAGCATTCTGTCTCCAGATTATTATGTGTTATATCTGAAGCTCTTTGAAAATGAGGTTAATCATTATATTTAGAGATATTTTTGTCTGAAGGTTTTTTTTTTTTTTTTTAATTGGCTCAAATAGCTTTACATTAGTTTTGCAATCAATTCCCATCAGGTCTTTCACTGTTAAGATTTATTATTATAATTCAACTGTGAACATTTTTAAGTTGTCATCTGCAGGTTTTACTTTACTAATTCACTGACAACATTTGGGCAAAATATTTCAACAACAAAAAAAATGGACTACATCAGACTTATGAAGAGGACTATAGTATTTTGAACATGGATATTATCGGAATAAATCAAGATTTCTAAAGCTCTTATGTAGAAACTGATGGAGTTTTCAGACTGTTGCTGATCCAGAATTACATGAAACCAAAATTAAGTATATAGGACTAAGTAAACTAATTACTATAAGGTTTACATGAGAATATTGCTGATGTTCAATGTTCTATTTTCTAGATACAGGAAACCATTTTTTAATTTTTCTTTCCCTTTTTAATCTAATAATCAGCTATTCAAGGACTAATAACACTATGCTGGCTACAGAATATACTACAGTAAGAGTTTTTCTTATCTCCTGGTTCTTGCTATTTGACTAGCCCAGATGATCCATACATGTTCGATTGTGGCATTTCCCTGGATTGCAGACTCAACCTCAGACACTGTGCTTTAATTTAACCCAAACTATAAGCAAGAACTTCTCTGAAACTGCTTGGGACCCTTCCGACTGTCAAAATGATTTTCTCATCTCATATGATAGACCCCCTAGACTTGGGAAAAATGTCCATGCAGTGAATCTAATAGTGTGCCTGAGAGGGCGAAGGCATGTTTTTATTGAATCTTGGAACCGGCTAAAGTTGGAATGTTTGTCCATCTGTAATAAGTCTTCGGTAGAAAATTGGCTTGAGAAGGCCAACGAAACCATCCTCTTCCCAGACAACACTATCAGAAATGGTATGATTTGTGCCCATTATAGGTATGTATTTTTATGTGGAGAATCAGGTTATCCCACAATAGAGGAGCCTACTCCATGTGATCACCCTTACGCCTGGACATTACCTTACTTAGATGGTTGGAAAACAGTGGGTCGATACACCTTAGGGACCTTAGGAATCCCCTCAGATATCCACACCTATAATGAAAGTAAACGCTGGACTAGTGATATAAAATTCCTCACTCAGAGTAAGAGCGATTCTATGTCACGAGATAATTCAATAGCTGATAAACCTGGGATGGGTATCGCTCTGAGCACTCTTACCCAACTACTGTAATCCCAAGTTTGAAAGATCTATTTGCAATATATCTGCTACTATGGCTGATATTGCTGATAATATTGCAGATGGAATGGCAGCCCAAGAGAAATCTTTAGAATCCCTTGTAAAAATAGTGCTAGATAATAGTTCTTGATTTCCTCCTAGCTCAACAAGGAAGAGTCTGTGCTGTTGCTAACACCTCCTGCTATACTTGGATAAATACCATAGGAGAAGTAGAACAAGATATTAGAAAAATTCACCAGAAAACTACTTGGCTACATTTAATCAATACTTCCTATGCCTGACTCTCCCTTTTTAAAATATTTTTAGTTTGTTATCCAGTGGCATTGGTTCCTGGTTGTGCTTTTTATTATAAACTGGATTAATCATCTTGATTGCTGTAATAATTATTATGGGTCTTATTAAAATGTTGTATGAAATGTCTAATGCTTGTAATCAAACTATAGTCCTTCTATGCAGAGAACTATGTATTTGAAGAAACTAAGACCTGAAAGGAGGCCAACTTTACACCTTGAGTTAGCCGTTTAGAGCATCAAATTGTTCAGCCAAATGTGGCCTCACTCCACACATATTCCACATAGAGAATCACAGAAGCAAAATGTCTGAGCTATGGCATGATGAAAGTGGACGAAGAATCCAATACATGAAAAAGATCAATCCAATGAAAAAGTCCATGGAGAAGAAAACACTTTCATAACGGTGATAAAAGAATCTGCATGAAGATTCTTACTCAAAAGGGTGAAGTGTGAAAGAGTACTCTAAAACTGAGAAGCTTAGCATAATTAAAATGGCTGACACAGGTCTGGATTGGACTCCATTTTGTTTTAAACCCCTGCTGCTCCTTGTAAAGTATGAGCACCACTTTTGGGTAACTAAGCCTTGTTTTGGAAATAAATGTGGTTATGCTTGCTTTACTATGATTTTAGGAAGTGTGTGCAGATTGTTCTTGGAAAAAAAATGCTTGCTTTCAGGAAGAATGCATTAGAAAATGAATTAAGTGGTATGAAGAAAGGTCTGTTGGTGATTGCATGTAGTCACGCTAGCCTTCTCGTATAAAAACCCTGCATTCCTTTGTGAACACTGGGGCACTTTGTAATTCTATTCAGTGCTGCCCAACTTGAGTTGTATTCCTCAAGAAAACGCTATCATTTCTCTCTGTACAGATTGTTGCTTACACTTTTGACAAATCTATCCAGCTACTTTCCTGTGAACTTATTATTATACCTGATAATGTTAAATGCCGTGTTGATCTTGGGATTGCAATGAGAGGTATGCCATCTTCTTGGACATTCTCTGAAAGTGGGTCATCAACTTTAATGTTCTTGGGCACCTCTGCCTTGTATTCATCTCTGCCTTTTAGCTCTCCTTTTATTTCTTCTTCTAATGCTCCACTAGGGCAAGAAGGGGATGGTGTTCCACTTACTAATCTCTTTTGACATGAATTTCCACAATATGTCCTCCTCCTTCCTGAGGTGAAAGCATCCTGCCCTCTTACTCGAGATCATAATGGTTCCCCAGGGCAGAGAGAAAAACTTGATTATTGAGACTAAAAACATATTGTTCCTGTAAACTTGAAAATTGAATTATGCAATATGAAGAAATAAACAGAGTGCTAAGAAAGGTTTTTTTTTTTTTTTTTTTTTTTTTTAAGAAAGAAAATAGGGGAAGAGACGTGTTTTCAGTGGGGTGGGCTAAGATAAAATCTTCATAAATCAGGTTTCTCCTTTTTCTTCCTGAGGACGAGACATTACAATGGAATCTGAAGGATAAGAAGAAAACAACCATGTAAAATTATGGTTTCTAGGCAAAGACAACCATAAATTAGTTCGAAATGAATAGTATGAATAATGTCTTCTTGGTAGGTAATTAGGGAAAGCATGTAGGATTTTAGCTGGGTCTTTGGGGTAGATCCTAAAGATTGCCTCACTGGATAACCATTCCCACCTTGTTTCCTCTGGGATTAATGAAGTTATATTGTCTGTCTTCCTCCATTAGAGAGGCTGGTACATGAATTTCTAAAATTCCCAGCCTCCACTGAAGGGAAAGATAGCCATAAGACACCATTTTGGCTGATGGTCTGTAGGAGTAAGTCCTTTAGGGAGCCTTATGTCCTCAGATAAAAGACAAAAAAGCCCACAAGAAGAATCATTTCACTCCTTGCCTTTTTTATTTTTTCTTTCTGGAATGCAAAAGGAGGAGCTTACATTTTGTAACTATAACAATGAAACCAACATGCTGAAAGTGGCAGACAGAAGGGCAAAAGGAACCTGATCCCTTGATGGCACCATGGTGTGGCTGCACCCCTGGGACTGTCTACCTCTGAATTTGTTGTTGTTGTTTTATGTGGGAAAACCAAACCCATGTATTTGTTTAAATATTGGTAACAGCAAATGTTTTCTTTTTTTTTTTTTTTTTTTAGCATTTTCCAAGCAGTTTACATGAATTTACAGTTAGTTTTCATAAGAACAGTCAGAATGAGTACTATTATTATTCCAGTTATTAAGATGAGGAAATAGAGGCATGAGAAGATTGAGTAACTTACCCAAGTGTGTCAGTTAGTAAGTAGAGAAGCTGGACTTCGAACACAGGCAGTCTGCTACTAAATTATGTGCTCTTAATCGCTTTCTCTATAAGCTAATGTTGGTTGGGTTTTCTGTTACCCAAAGATGATTTAATCTCAATTTATACATCCTTGAAGGATGGCTAAAAATTACATGGGAGTAAAGCACTTTTTACATCATCATATAAACAAAGATCAGTGTAGTGGGTAGCCAGAGGAAAGGAAGTTAGACAATGATTTGATAAGAAGTTTACAGTGGGTGAAGAGAGAAAGTTGAAGATGGAAAATACAGCAGATTGGCTATGAAACGGGGCTCTGAAAATTAGAATACTTGCCTACAAATCGAAGCTCTACCAGTTACTACTAGCTGATGACCTTGGCCTAGTTACACTGCCTTATCATTTATAATCTCTAAGACATTCTATCTCTAAGCCTCAGTTTCTTCATTTCTAAAATGGGTATAATCATTCATGTCTTTCAGAGTTCTAATGCTTTAGCAAAAATGTTGTATTTGTATTCATTGTAAGAATTCATTAAATGTAGCTTAAAAAACATACTAAGCCTGATGTTTTCCTCTATAGGAATACAGCATTTGGAAACATTAAAACATTAAAGATGAAGAGAATATAAAAATTACCTTTTCTTTGATGTTAGCATTGTATTTTTTTCCTCAGATTCTAGTGGAAATTCAGTTTTATTACAGGTTGCAAACCTAGGAAACCACTGCAAACATGATTTAATCTAAGGTAGGACTGACAAGGTTAGCATAACATTTCTAATACTATTAGTCAAGCAGAGCTTTAAGAAACACACTTATTGACTTCAAAGGATTTGATTTAAAGAAAGTGGAATGAAAAGGAAATAAGAGTCCATGGGAGCATGATACAGTACCATAATTTCAACCCTGAGTTTTGGAAAATCTGACTGAACTCAAAACGTCTTCTGAGGAAAACAGTTGTCTCATATAAAGGCACAAGAACTAATCTAAAATGTTAGTTCAAAGACTCAGGAAAAAAGAGGGACATGAATTCAGACGCTCTCTCCTTTAATGAACCCCCACGTGGAGAGTAGCTGCTGCGTGGTGAGCTGGTGTCTGTGCCTTCGAACTGGATGTGACTCTCGCAGAGAAGTGTCATTTTACTCCCAGAGTGAGGCTGCAGATCTCTCAAACTTTCCAGCTCCAAAATCAGTCTGCAGAAAGTATTTTCTTCTAGGACTTCTTGGTGCTGTAAACAAAAGGATTATAGTGAGCAAGAGAGGGCCGTGATAAAATTTTTGTAAATCGTGTTTTTCCCTTTTCTTTTTCCATATACAATTTACTAGTTTGAACACTAATGCAGATATGTCTACAGAGAGAGGTGACTGTATCTACAGTGGTGCTTCTGCTGCTGCCCATAAAGATGATATCCTGCTTTCTGACAGGAAGAACCCTGCTGCCGCCAGCTCTCCTACCCGGAGGGACAGGGCAGACAGGCTACTCTGGTAAGAAGAGTGCTTTTGTGCTGGCAGTTGTTTCTCTTCATCCAGGATACAGACAACGGAAGGAAAGGGTACAGCGTGACCTGTTTCCCCAGTCAGCCCCTCAGTGTAGAGGCAGTCCTGATGTCCTGCCCCCACACAGAGCAGGGAAGTCCCCAGGAAACCTGTGTCCTTCTCCACTGAATATGCAAAAAAGCTGGGCATTCACCAGCTGTTCTCTTCCTGTATCTTCTGTTCCCAGGAATATAAGTTTGGACAGGGCAGTAATAATTTTATTTTCTGGTATGTTGATATCACCACGTGTGATCTGCCTTGCTATTGATCCTATAACTAGTAAGGAATTTCAGCCTACCTAACCATTTTACCAAAAGGCGCCCTGATGACGCAGTGGTTAAGAGTTCAGCTGCTAACAGAGATGTTGGGGGTTCAAGCCCACCAGTCACTCTGCAGGCAAAAGATGTGGAAGTCTGCTTCCATAAAGATTGCAGCCTTGGAAACCCTATGTGGCATTTCTACTCTGTCCTGTAGGGTTCCTATGAGTCAGAATCAACTCGACGGCATTGGGTAATTGGTAAACATTTTACTTAAAACAGCAAAAAGATTAAAGTTTTAATCAGAAAAGGATTTTTATTAAAATATAACCGATTTGCAAACTATGAACTTTCAGTCTCATCTAGTAAAATTAAACAGAAAAGCTACAGGATAAACACTATCATGTGATCATCCAGAATCATCATCATTCAAAGTCTAGTAATTGAGGGTACAGTACACTACCTACCTCTCCATTTGTATAGAATTTCACCGTTTATGAAACTTCCATGGACATGGTCACCTGTCCTCTTAAAACACCATGGCTGCTACAGACAGGGTCAGTATTAGTGTTCTCATTTTGCAGATGAGGAAACAGGAAGTGCCAGTCATGTTAAACCATGGAGTTTTACTGGGTACAGTCTGGTGTTGGGTCTTGCAGCTGATGTGATTTCATTAATCCCCTGAAAAAAGACTCTGATGAGAAAGGCCGTGGATATCTTTTGGAAGTTTTTCCTAACTAAAAACAAAACAAAAATTTGCTGTTAAGTTCACTCTGACTCATGGTGACCTCATGTGTTTTGGAGTAGACCTGCACTCCATAGAGTTTTCAATGGCTATGATCTTTTGAAAGCAGATTGCCAGGAATTTTTTTTTTTTTTTTTTGGGAGGGAGCGGGGCACACTTGGGTAGAACCAAACCACAAACCTTTCTGTTAGTATCCAATTATTTATTGTTTGCACCATTCAGCGACTCCTAACTAAACGATGATTGGGCCCAATTACATATTTCTATTGTATCTCCCCCCCCCCCCAGTGTCTGTCAGTCTGTCCTACTGTGGGGGCTTCTGTGTTGCTGTGATGCTGGAAGCTATGCCACCTGTATTCAGATACCAGCAGGGTCACCCATGGAGGACAGGTTTCAGATGAGCTTCCAGACTAAGACAGACTAGGAAGAAGGACCCGGCAGTCTACTTCTGAAAAGCATTAGCCAGTGAAAACCTAATAAATAGCAGTGGAACATTGTCTGATATAGTGCTGGAAGATGAGCCCCCCAGGTTGGAAGGCACTCAAAAGATGACTGGGGAAGAGCTGCCTCCTCAAAGTAGAGTTGACCTTAAAGACATGGATGGAGTAAAGCTTTCGAGACCTTCATTTGCTGATGTGGCATGACTCAAAATGAGAAGAAACAGCTGCAAACATCCATTAATAATCGGAACCTGGAACGTACGAACTATGAATCTAGGAAAATTAGAAATTGTCAAAAATGAAATGGAATGCATAAACATCGATATCCTAGGCATTAGTGAGCTGAAATGGACTGGTATTGGCCATTTTGAATCAGACAATCATATAGTCTACTATGCTGGGAATGACAACTCAAAGAGGAATGGTGTTGCATTCATCATCAAAAAGAACATTTCAAGATCTATCCTGAAGTACAGCACTCTCAGTGATAGGATAATATCCATATGCCTACAAGGAAGACAAGTTAATATGACTATTATTCAAATTTATGCACCAACCACTAGGGCCAAAGGTGAATAGAAGATTTTTATCAGCTGCTGCAGTCTGAAATTGATCGAACATGCAATCAGGATGCATTGATAATCACTGACGATTGGAATGCAAAATTTGGAAACAAAGAAGAAGGATCAGTAGTTGGAAAATATGGCCTTGGTGACAGAAACAATGCCGGAGATCGAATGATAGAATTTTGCAAGACCAACGACTTCTTCATTGCAAATACCTTCTTTCACCAACATAAACGGCGACTATACACATGGACCTCACCAGATGGAACACAAAGAAATCAAATTGACTATATCTGTGGAAAAAGACGATGGAAAAGCTCAATAATATCAGTCAGAACAAAGCTAGGGGCCGACTGTGGAACAGACCATCAATAGCTCATATGCAAGGTTCAAGCTGAAACTGAAGAAAATCAGAGCAAGTCCACGAGAGCCAAAATATGACCTTGAGTATATCCCACCTGCATTTAGAGACCATCTCAAGAATAGATTTGACACATTGAACACTAGTGACCGCAGACCAGATGAGTTGTGGAATGACATCAAGGACATCATCCATGAAGAAAGCAAGAGGTCACTGAAAAGACAGGAAGGAAAGAAAAGACCAAGATGGATGTCAGAGGAGACTCTGAAACTTGCTCTTGAGCATTGAGCAGCTAAAGCAAAGGAAGAATTCATGAAGTAAAAGAACTGAACAGAAGATTTCAAAGGGCCTCTTGAGAAGACAAAGTAAAGTATTATAAAGACATGTGCAAAGAGCTGGAGATGGAAAACCAAAAGGGAAGAACACGCTTGGTGTTTCTCAAGCTGAAAGAACTGAAGAAAAATTCAAGCCTCGAGTTGCAATAGTGAAGGATTCCATGGGGAAAATATTAACTGGTGCAGGAAGCAACAAAAGAAGATGGAAGGAATACATAGAGTCATTATACCAAAAAGAATTAGTCAATATTCAACCATTTCAAGAGGTGGCACATGATCAGGAACCGATGGTACTGAAGGAAGAAGTCCAAGCTGCTCTGAAGGCATTGGTGAAAAACAAGGCTCCAGGAATTGATGGAATATCAATTGAAATGTTTCAACAAACAGACCCAGCGCTGGAAGTGCCCACTCCTCTATGCCAAGAAACAGGGAAGACAGCTTCCTGGCCAACTGATTGGAAGAGATCCATATTTATGCCTATTCCCATGATAGGTGATCCAACCGAATGCTGAAATTATAGAACAATATCATTAATATCACATGCAAGCAAAATTCTGCTGAAGATCATTCAAATACAGCTGCAGCAGTATATCGACAGGGAACTGCCAGAAATTCAGGCCGGTTTCAGAAGAGGACATGGAACCAGGGATATTATTGCTGATGTGAGATGGAACCTGGCTGAAAGCAGAGAATACCAGAAGGATGTTTACCTGTGTTTTATTGACTATGCAAAGGCATTTGACTGTGTGGGTCATAACAAATTACGGATAACATTGCAAAGAATGGGAATTCCAGAACACTTAATTGTGCTCATGAGGAACCCTTACATAGATCAAGAGGCAGTTGTTTGGACAGAACAAGGGGATACTGATTGGTTTAAAGTCAGGAAAGGTGTGTGTCAGGGTTGTATTCTTTCACCATACCTATTTAATCTGTATCCTGAACAAATAATCTGAGAAGCTGGACTATATGAAGAAGAACAGGGCATCAGGATTGGAGGAAGACTCATTAACCACCTGTGCTATGCAGATGACACAACCTTGCTTGCTGAAAGTGAAGAGGACTTGAAGCACTTACTAACGAAGATTAAAGACCACAGCCTTCAGTACGGATTGCACCTCAACATAAAGAAAAAAAAAATCCTCACAACTGGTCCAATGAGCACCATCACGATAAACGGAGAAAAGACTTAAGTTGTCAAGGATTTCATTTTACTTGGATCCACAATCAACACCCATGGAAGCAGCAGCCAAGAAATTAAAAGACGCATTGCATTGGGTAAATCTGCTGCAAAGGACCTCTTCAAAGTGTTGAAGAACAAAGATGTCACCCTGAAGACTAAGGTGCGCCTGACCCAAGCCATGGTATTTTCAATCGCATCATATGTATGTGAAAGCTGGACAGTGAATAAGGTAGACCGAAGAAGAGTTGACACCTTGGAATTGTGGCGTTGGCGAAGAATATTGAATATACCATGGACTGCCAAAAGAGTGAACAAATCTGTCTTGGACGAAGTGCGGCCAGAATGCTTCTTAGAGGCAAGGATGGCGAGACTGCGTCTTACATACTTTGGACATGTTGTCAGGAGGGATCAGTCCCTGGAGAAGGACATCATGCTTGGCAAAGTACAGGGTCAGCGGAAAAGAGGAAGACCCTCAACGAGGTGGATTGACACAGTGATTTCAACAATGAGCTCAAGCAAAACAACGATTGTAAGGATGGCTCAGGACCAGGCAGTGTTTCGTTCTGTTGTGCATAGTGTCGCTATGAGTCAGAACCCACTGGAGGGCAGCTAACAACAACAACAACATTGTATCTCCAGGCAGAATGCTCCTTAGAAGCAAGGGTGGTGAGACTTCAACTTGTGTACTTTGGACATGTCACCAGGAAAGACCAAAAACAATGTCATGATATCACTGAAAAAGGACATAATGTTTGGTAAAGTGGAAGGCCAAGAAATAAGCGGAAAACCCTCAATGAGATAGATTGACACAACGGCCGCAACAATGTACACAAACATACAAACCATCATAAAGATGGCACAAGACCAGACAATGTTTCTTTCCCTTATACATAAGGTCACTATTTGTGGAGCAGACTCCATGGTTACTAGCTACATTGTGTCTCCATTTGTATAGAACCCCATAGAACTTTGTGCCTAGTAGACTGTCATTAGTATTTGATTTTAAAAACAACAGTGAAAAAGAAGAGAATGAGAAGAAAATCACAAGTATAACAAAAATGTACAGAGTAAAACCTGTAAAAGTCTGAACTTGTGTAAGGCGAAAGCCTGCCAGAGAAGGAAAATTCAAACATTTTCCACTAAAATGAGTGATAGAAAAGTGGTAAGCTGCATCCTGTCAGAGGCAGAAAGCTTTGGAGACCCAGAAAAAGAAGGCGGTGCTGTCCAGTTCCTGCTCTCACAGCCTCCGCTGGATATGACTTAAGATGTACCAGTAACTGTTCCAAGCGCTTTATAGTATCATCTCAATGAATCGCTGCACCAGCTCTGTGAGGTGGTTGTACTTACTGTGTTCACTCTGCTAATGATAAATACCTGAAGCACAGAGAGTGGTTAAGTCACTTGCCTAGTGCCACTTAGGTAATGGTGTCAGGGTTAAGATTTTGATAAAGATTATGCAAATATGTTGTCCCAGAACCAACGTTAAACCAAAACCAAACCAGTTGCTGTCGAGTTGATTCTGACTCATGGCAACCCAGGAACGCACAGCAGAACTGCACTCCATGGGGTTTTCAAGGCTGTGACTTTTTGGAGGCAGATTGCCAGGCCTTTCTTTTGAGACGACACTGGGTGGATTTGAAATGTCAATCTTTGCATTAGTAGTCAAGCACTTAACCAATTGCACCACCCTTGGACTCCAGAACCAGCATTAACCCAACCCAGTGCCATCGAGTTGATTTCGACTCACAGCGACCCTATAGGGCAGAGCAGAACTGTCCCATAGAGTTTCCAAGGAGCGCCTGGTGGATTTGAACTGCTGAACTTTTGGTTAGCAGCCATAATGCTTAACCACTACGTCACCAGGGTTTCCAGAACCATTATAGGAGGTTAATTTATATCCTGAGGGTAATGTATGTAAAGCAAAGATCTAAAACCTATCACCTTCTGCCTTTTAATCAGGCCATGAGAAAGAATTCCTGGTACATTTGAAAATGCATCCTAGTGATTTCCGCTTTTATACAAAAGTGGCTTTGAACTATGCTTGGATGATATTTGCCTTTTGTCAGCGACAAGTCCTGACCTTAGGTAGGATATGAAAGGCCATGAAAGGCACTTGTTCCCATTCTTTCTTCTGTTTAGGTGAGAAGCTGGCTTCACTGGTGAAAGTTTAAATGACGTGGTTTCCTGTCCCCTGTGAAAAACTAAGGATGAGTTTTTCATTTTCATCTTTCTCCTGGCTCCATGTATACAGACTGAAAAAGTGAGCGGAACTCTGAAGGGAGGTTTTGCTGAGAACTTGCGTTCATCCCTCTCACCTTTGAGACTAAGCAAAGTTGACTCAAACGGTCAGTGCATAGGGATCACGCATATCACCACGGCCAAGTCCACACGGCTCACACAGCTCGGGGATGACGAGGAGAGCAGTTATTTACAGTTCTGCTTCATCAGAGATCAAAGCAATAGTTTTCTCAGACCCCCATGGCTTACACAGGGCTTTCACATAAAATACCATTTCTATAAGCAAGGAAATGGAGATTGCTTAATTTAATTCACATAACTGGTACTTTAATCAAAGACCTTGGTCTTCAAATTCAGACCTCCCTCTCTCCTTTCCTTCTTTTCTTTTTTTTTAAATTTTCCTTTCTTTCAATGACATTGCGCCATCCTTGATCAATGAAAGAGAACACGTCATTGTGAAAATCTATACAAGGCTTATTTACATTTTACATTTATTATCCCAAAATACACTTTCATGATATCAACATACATTTGAAAATGGAAAGTAATACTTTTAGCGAGATCTAGAGAACACAACACGACTAATGAAAGCAATTACAATCTCTCCTTTTTCTTTTCCACTGGACCACGATAGCCACAATGAAGCTCCATTAGGGGTACTTAAGTGATTGTTTTCACCAGGCTTTTTGGCAGGTAATGCTTTCGATGGATTAGGAATTGTTAACATGTGGTTAATGTCCAAATTCAACATAATATTTTGGAATAGGTAGGTATGGGTTATGATCAGATTAGTTTTAGTTTTCTTATTTACATTTTTATTTTAGTGGATTTTGGACAAGTCTCACAAACACTGTAACTGCTGCCAAAGGTACCATCACTGCATAAGAAGTTAGCAATAGAGGGCCCTGAACCCTGCACCTCTATAAAAATAAATATATTTAGGAAGGAGCACGTGGTCACTTTTGTCACTAGCGGTCTGGCACTCCATGCTGGGACAGCATGAAACATAACCTGAAACATCTGCTCTCAAAACCAATACTATTCAGGCCCCAGGGGAAATGCTTCTTGTGACAAATGCTTTTGCCACACATCCTTGAAACAAAAGGTGACTGCATCCAAATACCTGAAGGTGTGCAGGGTACCACTGCCGACGTGGGATGTGGACACTCCTAGTCACATGGGTGGTTCAACAGGAGACTAATTCTGTTAAAAAAAAAAAAAAAAGGCTGAAATGGCCAATTTTCTGTTATTTATACATATATATATATACACTCTCCACCATAAAAAACAAATAAATATCAAATTAACTAAAGTGTCAAATGCTTTTCCAGATAGCAAGAATATAATGCCTTCTCATACAATGAAGTAGTATTTCCCAATAGAGCCAACCATCCATTTTCTTGCCTGCCTTTGTGTTCCAATTCATGATTCTGGAGGAACTCACAAATGAGTATAATATTTGTATGTAGTTGAACATGGTGATTGAGTAATACCTTGAAAAGTTAGACAATTCATATTAATGCTAAAATGGTAGATATATAGTCATAAACATGCGAAACAGGATACTGATTCTTTACCCTGGCATCTAGGTACACAGTGAATACTACTAGAATTGCTAATAGGTTTACATTTTATTTAAAAAAAGGATTAATCCATAATTAAAATTTTCACATTACACAAAATTGTAAGCTTTTAAAAAATAATTGTTATTTAAATGTTGATATTCATAATTAGTTTGCCATTTAATTTTAAAAGATAATTTTAAATCATTTAGAATAAAATAACTTTCAAGAAATATAACCTGTTGCTGCCGATTCCAACTCATGGCAACCCTATAGGATAGAGTAGAACTGCCCCATAGGGTTTTCAAGGAGCTCCTGGTGGATTCGAACTGCCGACCTTTTGATTAGCACCTGAGATCTTAACCACTGCACCACCAGGGCTCCTTCAAAAACTATAGGAAAGTAATTTCCATTTTCTGATTTTCGATGTTTAATTTATAGTTTATATGAAAATATGTATTCATTTTTGTATAATTTGAACTTATTAATCCTTTAGATTGGCCTTGTCCAGCAGAACTTCCTGCGATGATGAAAATATTCTTTATCTGGCTTTCCAATATTATAGCCACCAGCCACTTGTGTGTACTGGACACCTGAAACAGGGCTCGTGCTACTGAGCAAAAAAAAACTGACCTGAAATGTGGCTAGGTACTGCCATATAAAATAGGATAGCTTTAGATCATTGCCCTGGGTAGAAAACAAATTATGTGAAAATCTTGATTATGACAAGGTAATTAGTTATTTTACTAAAATAGAGGGAAAAATTAATTTTATAGAAGAAATAATAATATATGGATTGTGTCCTTATTTTATTAGCTATCCATATAGCCAGACTGCTGACTGAAAATCTGGATATGCATAATTATGTATTTAGTTGTCTTTAATATTCTCCTGGCCCCTAATCTACTGTGGGCCCCAGTTTCTGATCCTGCAAGAGGCTTTGGCCCCAAGCTGAGCTCAGTTGGGAGCCTGAGGATGCTTGATCCAATCCCCCTGAGTATGACTAAGCCCTGTTGTGGGCTTAATGCTGTGTGAAACCCCGGTGGTCAGAGGACTCAGTGAAGACAAGGCAAATCCTTATCTCAAAGTCTGTTTCTGGGGAAACCCAGGCTAAGACACCTCACTTAGCCCAGTGCCTGGCATACTGCATGACCTCAATAAGTATTTGCTGAAAGAATTAACGTACTTTGCAAACGAAATCCTAATATTAATTTTTTCCCCCAACTTAAAGAAGTTCCTCAGAAACAAAGTGACTGGATTGATTTTTTGCCTCCTTGTCTTGGTTCTCTACTAATAAAAAAATAAGATTCATTTAAATCCTTAAAACAATGCCCCCCTCCCCCTTCCTCTCTGATACTTCAAATTTTCCTTTTGTAATTAAAGATAAGGGCTTTAAATTACATATTTAGGAAAAGTAGCATAATGATGTAAGTTCACATTAAAAAGTAAAGGATTAATATAGAGCCTTTAAAGAGTATCTGATAAGGATCTGGTAAGTTGAATTCCTGAAGAGTGACCCAGCCTTGGGCCACCAAAGGCAAAAGACCTCTAGTCCCCAAATTTGCCCAGGGAGGATGCCAGCTGTAATGTGTGCTTGCCTGTTGGTACTGGGGTCCCCTGGAGACAGGATCATGGCTTTAATTTATCTCTTGCGCCTTTACAAACACTCTAAAGCAGGGGCCGGCTGGGCACAGGAGCCCGGCGGGTAGAGGCCATCCCTTCCTCCCGGTATCATTGCTACAATACCGTATGACTCAGAACCCTGTCTTGGTTTCTAATTGACCCTCTTCCCCTCAGAGAGCTAGGCCAGGAGCCTACAGCCCTCTGGGAATGGCTCTGTGTACTGATTCGGAGGATAGATGGATGGATCACTTTTTTCTCAAATTTTAAATGACCCCCTTTACTGAAGCACTGGAAGCTTTAATTAGTAAAATAGGCATCCCAAAGCCAAAACGGTAAATCAAATATTTCAAAACAGTATTTGATTCACTCCCCGCACCCCCTTCCCCGTTTTCCAACAGTTTGCTCAAGCTACAGAAAGGACCGGTAGGTCCAAGCACGCATTTCTGCGAGACGGCTGCCTTCCGGGCACTGCCCGCGGCAAAGTGGAAATGAAATCGCCGAACAGCGTCCCGCTTCTCCTATTTCGGGGGCTCAGAGGACAGGCTAGAGCGCCAGGGCCACGGGGCGCAGCCCGCGCCGGGACGTCTGCGCGCTGGGACGGGGCTTGCGGGCGGGCGGGCGCAGGCTCCAGCGCCGCACGGTCTCCGCGCAACGGGCGCGCGACGCGGCTCTCGGGGCCCCCGGGCGCGGCCGGTCTCGCACTGGCCCCCGCTCCGTCCCGGCACCTCCCTTCCGCCCGGGGCGAAGAGAAGCCCCACACACAGCCCCGCGGAGTGCGCGCCCGAGCCACCATTCGGGGCCTCCGCGATCGCCTTCTTTGCTCTCCCCCAGTCACCGCGGAACGCGAGCCCCCAACTTCAGCGGTGCAGCCGCCCCCGCTCGGGGACCTTACGGACCGGCGTGTGTCACCGCGTCCTCAGGGCTTCAGGCTGCCTCCGGTCCCGCCCCCGCCGCTTTCACAAACTACTGGCCGCCGGTGACCCGGGACAAACTTCTGCCGAGGCGCAACCCATTCAACAGCCAGCCTCCTGACGCCAGCAACAAAAATAGCTCGCGGCGGCGGGAGGGGAGCGCGCGGGAGCCCACTTCCCGCCGGCTCCCGCGCGCGGCGTCAGCGGCGGTGGCGGCAGCCGGGGCCGAGCCCCGGAGGGCCGGGCAGCGCGGGAGGCGGCGTATGCCGGCCGCTCACGCCCTCTAGCGGGGCCGCGCGGGCGCCGGCGTGACGTGGGCGCTCCCTCTGGCCGGCCTGCGGGCCCGCCAGTCAGTCGGAGAGGAACAGCGGGCGCGGACCCAGCGCGGACTCTGCCGCTCGGCGCCGCCGTGGGTCTGGGCTCGGCGGCCGGCTGGCAGGCGGCGGGCGAGGGCGCGCGGCCACGGGCACTGGCACGGCGGCGCCCCAGCGCTGGTCCCGAGTAGGGCAGACGAGACGCGGCGGGAGCAGCGGTGGCCGGCTAGCCGAGGAGATTTGGCCCCGGGGGCGCGTCCGCACTCCCTCTCCTGGCAGCTCCGGCCGCGAGTGGAGTCGGGGCCGGGAGAGGACCAACCACCCTGCGCCCTTCGCCCCGAGTCGCGGAGTTCCGGACTTCTGCAACTGTTTGCACTTCTTTGGGGTTTGGGTTTGTGCCGCGGACCCCCTTCTTGCTGCATTCAACCCCCCGCCGCCCGGCCCCCTCCTCGCCCGGGGTCGGCCAGGCACGAGGCACCACCATGGGGCGACTTGGAACTTGGCTGGCGACTTTGGCCGGACTTTTGCTCACGGCCGGAGCGGAGACGTTTTCGGGTAAGCAGTTCGTCTGCCCGCACCGGGAGCCCGGGGCTGGAGCCGGGCGCTCGGGGCTGGAGAGACCAGGCGGCGCGCCTCCGGGTGGAGCCGCCCCGGAGCCGAAGGGACCGGCGGGCGGGAGGCCGCGCTCCGAGGCCGGGCGGAGGACCCCGGGCGGGGACCCTCGTCCCGGCGCCCCGCCCCCGCGGCCTGGGCTTGTCCTCGCTTTTGGGCAGCCGCCACACCGCGTCCCCCGCCGGCTCTCAAAGGAGCAGCGGAAAACTTTGCCTGAAGTTTGGAGCCTTAGCCCGCAGGGCCGGGGCTGCGGGCGCCCCGCGTGCCGCCCGGGGTGTGTGCGGCGCCGGGCTCCCCGCGGCGTGCGGCGGCGCCAGCCCCTCAGGTCCCCGCAGGTCCTGGCCGAGCGCTGGCAGGCAGGTCCTAGCGCGAGGGCTGGCAGCTCGGGCTCCGCAGGCTCCCTCCCCACCTTCGGCCACTAGCGGAGCGCCCCCTCCCATGGCAACTTGTTGACCCACGCGGGCTGCCGACGGCGCCAGGTGGGCTGGAGAGGGACTGGCAGTGTGAGTGTGTGGGCGCGTGTGTGAGCGCTCTGAGCCCCGAGGACCCCCACTGATGACAGGTTCTTTGGAGGGGAGTCGGGGTAGGCTCGGGCCAAATCCCGCGCAGCGTTCACCGAGGTTACCTCCAGAACCGCCGTCAGCTCCTGGAGGACACGCGTGGATGGGTGACACACGTTTGCACACTTTCTCATTTCCTTTCTCGTGTGTCCGAGTTTCATTAACTCAGGTCCACAGACTGTACTGGCGGTGGGATTTTTGCTTTTTCTTTAGATTAAAAACCGGTTGGCCTTAGGTTGGGAAATTGGTTTCTATGCTTATTCGGTAAGCTATGCTTTTTTTGATTTTATTTGATGCGGGACTTTTCACTAACAGTAAAGAGCATCCTTTAAACGTTGAAGGAGCATAGCCCTCTGGCCTGTGGAGACATACATTTGTACCTCCTGGGCATCGGGGACCCTGGCTGCTGGCCTTCTGCACACAGACTCCGGAGGTGCGGCTGATGTGTTGCGAGCCGCGGGACCCTCGCCCACAGTTGGTGCAGAGACTAGTGGAGTTTGTAGTTTTGGCTGATGGCTCTGTGCTTTGAAACCCAAACCAGCTTCATTAAAGACCTTTCCCCTAAGCTCAGTATAACCCTAATTGTCTGGCAATGCACATGTTACAGAGATTCTGTAAAGTGATACATTACTGTGTAGAAAAAAATGGATGCAGATTTTGGTCTGCATTCTTATTAGTGAGTTATGCAGTAGAACTTGGCAGCTTTAGAGCCTGGTAGCTCAGTAGTAGTAGAAGACAAGTTTGTGGGCCTTAATGATGGCTTTCTCTTTATGAAGATCTGTGACTGCCTGCCTGGGATTTACTTCAAGCTAAACTACTGTGTCACATATCATTTGGATGGATTTTTAAATTTTGTGCAAGGAGGGGAGATACATATTTATATAGTTTATTTATAAGATGGGTACCTCATCATTAAAAACGGTTTCAGCTTAGGTAGTACTGACTGGTTTCCTTGTTAAGGCTGATTTAAATTATCAGTCAAACCAAAAAAGACTTTTAGCAAAATTTAGCCCATTTTTTCTTTAGTAGGAAATAGGTATTTTAATTTGTATTGCCACAGCCATTGTTAGGAGTGTGCTTTCTTTTTATTTGGAGACCTTGGTATATTTCTAGGTAAGGGGGAAACGGAGGGGAGCAGTATCAGACAGCTTAAAAATTTTGGGAAAAAAACCTCTAAATTGGCACATTTTGCGTGTGCAAGCATCAGATACGTTGCAGTGCGTGATTTTTTTTTCTCTCCACTTTGTATTTTAGGTAGGGCAGGTATGAGGCGCTTACTGCTTTGGAAAAGTCAGGTGTTTCTGGTATGTTGGAAAGGTAAATTTTGATGCTATGCATGGCATTGACACTTTATTATTATTGTTTTTTAAACAATTCCTCTGGAAATTGTAATAGTTGGTTACTTCTCACCTGACACAGGAATAGATTTCAGAGACAAAGGAGCTTGGTTGTAAGTGTCTTGAGGGCAAAGCCATTTTTTTTTTTTTTTAACTTCTTGATGTCCTATAAAACACTTAGCGTAGAGCCTTTTACCTAACAGGTCTTAGTATGTTTTCTAATAAATTACCAATACGCATAGTAATCATTTGCACACATTCAAATTCTGTTCGAAGTGACTGATATAAAACAGAGACAGGCATGGTTGTTCAAAGTTACCCGTGGCTTGCATTTCCTTTCATTTAAAGTGAACATTATCCGCAAGAGATTCTCTTTAGCCCATCTGATAGATGAAATCAGTGGAAGCTTTTTTGTGTGACTAAGATTTATATACAGGATACTTAGCTTATGTGCTCTTGGGATTGGTTCGAAATTGATAACATTGCTATTTAACTATTCCTGGAGGTGGACTGCGCATAATTTGGATACTGGATGTTAAAAATAAAGTGCTAAACTTACTAGAAGAAAAAATAAAACGTTTAGGATTTTGCCCATGAGGTCTTGTATTTACCATCAACATTTTATTTTAAGAAAGGTTTCCATTCTTTACAGTTCTAATATATCCAGGCAAAATAGCAGAGGTTCACCTTCTGTCTTCTAGATTTTTCATCTCCATTAAAAATAATTTTTGGAAGTAGGTATATAACGAAGATGTGAGCAAGAAATTTAAAGCCTTTTACTTTTGCTTGAAATTCTCTTCTTCATTGTGAGAAGCCAAATATTTGGCAGGTTATTCCTCTTTGACTCAATTTCTTAAATCCAAGTCATTATATATATATATATAAAACAAGTTTTGGTTTGCAGAAGTAGAAATACAGACTTGACCCTTTATTTCAACTACAGTGTTGTGGAATAGATTAACACTTAATATAATTTTGCAAATTTGGGATTTTTGTGGAGAAATTAATTTTTTTAAATGCTTTTTTATAAGGGCATTAGTGGGGACATTGATGAAATCTGAATCAAGTCTATAGTTCAGTTAATATTATCCCACTGTTGATTTCTTAGTTTTGATAATTGTACTATGGTTATGTAAGGTGTTAGCATGAGGAGAAGTGGGATGAAAAGCATATTTGAACTCTTTGTACTATTTTTTTCAACTCTTTAAGTCTAACATTATTTCAAAAAATAAAAATTTTAAAGCACTCTTTTGTAAAAAGAGGGTATAGATTTATTTGGTAGTTTGAGTCTTTTTTTTTTCCTAAGTAACCATAGTCATGTAATTTTAAGTTTTGTGGTACTTCAAATAGATTGATAATTGATATGATGAAAATACAAATTTAAAACTGTGAGCCTGAAAGAAATGGCAGGAAGTTACTGTAACATTTTTAGTGTAATATATATGTAAAGAAGTTTTGCTTGAGCAAAAGAAATTGTTCTGATCAAGAAATTTATAGGTTTTAATCTTATGTTTTCAAAGGGTTACTTTACAAGTTTTCAGAAAAGAGTTTAATTAACATATAGTGATGGTCTCTGAATTCAGAGAACACTAATAACAGAAGAGTAGACAAGTTGTGGGATGACTTCAAGGACATCATACATGAAGAAAGCAAAAGGTCATTAAAAAGACAGAAAAGACCAAAATGGATGTCAGAAGAGACTCTGAAACTTGCTCTTGAAAATAGAGTAGCTAAATCAAAAGGAAGAAATGAAGTAAAAGAGCTGAACAGAAGATTAAAAAGGGTGGCTGTAGAAGACATAGTAAAGTATTATAATGACATGTGCAAAGACCTGGATTTAAAAAAACAAAACGGAAAAACACACTCGGCATTTCACAAGCTGAAAGAACTGAAGAAGAAATTCAAGCCTTGAGCTGCAATATTGAAGGATTCTATGGGCAAAATATTGAGTGATGCAGGAAGCATCAAAAGAAGTTGAAAGGAATACACAGTCACTGTACTAAAGAGAATTGGTTGACGTTCAACCATTTCAGGAGGGTAGCATATGATCAGAACCGAAGGTACTGAAAGAAGAAGTCCAAGCTGCACTGAAGGCATTGAGGAAAAACAAGGCTTCAGGAATTGACAGAATACCAAGTGAGGTGTCTGAACAAATGATGCAAAACTGAAGTGCTCACTTGTCTATGCCAAGTAATTTGGAAGACAGCTACCTGGCGAGCCAACTGAAAGAGACCATATTCGTGGCCATTTCAAAGAAAGGTGACCCCACAGAATGTGGAAATCACCAAACAATATCATTAATAGCACACACAAGTTAAAATTTTGCTGAAGATCATTCAAAAATGGCTATAGCAGTACACTGACAAGAAACTACCAGAAATTCAAGCTGGATTCAGAAGAGGATGGGAATGAGGGATATGATTGCTGATGTCAGATGGATCCTGGCTGAAAGCAGAGAATATCAGAAAAATGTTAACTGTGTTTTATTGACTAGACAAAGGCATTTGACTGTGTAGATCATAACACATGATGGATAACATTGTGAAGAATGGGAATTCCAGAATACTTAATTGTGCTCATGTGGAACCTGAACCTGCCAAGAGGCAGTCCTTGGAAGGGGATACTGCATGGCTTAAAGTCAGGAAAGGTGCTCATCAGGGTTGTATACTTCCAGCATATTTATTCGGTCTGTATGCTGAGCAAATAATCTGAGAGACCAGATTGTAAAAAGAAAAATGGGGCGTTAGGATTGGAGGAAGATGCATTAATAACCTGTGATATGCAGATGACACAGCCTTGCTTGATGAAAGTGAAGAGGACTTGAAGCACTTACCGATGAAGATCAAAGACTACAGCCTTCAGTATGCATTACGCCTCAACAAAAAGAAAACAAATCCTTACAACTGGACCAATAAGCCACATCATGATAAACAGAGAAAACACTGAAGTTGTCAAGGATTTCATTTTACTTGGATCCACAATCAATGCCCACGGAAGCAGCAGTCAAGAAATCAAACGACACATTCCATTGGGCAAATCTGCTGCAAAAGACCTCTTTAAAGTGTTGAAAACAAAGATGTCACTTTAAGGACTGAGGTGTGCCCTAACCCAGGCCATGGTAGTTTCAGTTACCTTATATGCATGTGAAAGCTGGACAATAGGTAAGAAAGACCGAAGAAGAATTGATGCCTTTGAATTATGGTGTTGGCAAAGAATATTGAATATACCATGGACTGCCAGAAGAACAAACAAATCTGTCTTGGAAGAGGTACAGCCAGAGTGCTCCTTAGAAGGGAGAGTAGCAAGGCTTAGTCTCAAGTACTTTGGACATTTTATCAGGAGGCACGTAGTATTTGGTAAAGTAGAGGGTCATTGAAAAAGGGCAAGACCCTCGTTGAGATGGATTGATACAATGGCTGCAGCAGTGTGCTCAAAAATAGCAATGATTGTGAGGATAGCACAGGACTGGGCAGCATTTTGTTCTGTTGTGCATAGGGTCGCTGTGAGTTGGAACTGACTCACTGGCACCTAACAACAACAACATATAATGATATGTGGATAAGTATGTATATAATCTGAGTAATTTTAATGATGTTTCCTTAATGAGATCATCACATGATCAACGAAAAAAGAAAGAAATCCTCAGTGAGATGAATTGACACAGTAACTGCACCGTGAACTCAGACACGCCAGAGAGTGTGAGGATGGCACAGCACCAGGCCACCCTCTGTTCTGTTATGCTTAAGGTCCAATCCACTATGAGTCGAAGCTGACTTCATGGCCACTGACACCACCAGCAGTAAAAACATATGAATCAAGTATGGCCTTTAGATTTCAGAAAAGTCAGTTTTTAAAATTTAAGTATTTCTGTAACAATTCTGTAAAAGTTGGTGGCTTTTTTTTGAAATTTTCCTAGTTCCGTAACAATTGTAATACAGTCTAGGATTTCATGGGCTGTGTTTACCTGTTTTGGGAGAGGAACTGTGTTTTGGATTAAGTATTGCTTTCTTTCAGTTTTTGTTTTAGACCTCATTACGTTTTCTAGAATAAGCATGTATTATCTAAATATCCTAAAACATAGTTTTCAGTTAGGGGGCCAGGCATTTTAGTGAGTTATATATTTTTTCAACAGTGTAACATTTTTTTTAAGGGTGGTGCCCACTGTGCTTTTTACTTTCTAAGATTCCTTGTCTTTGAAAACCAACTTTCCCACAAACTTTCTTACAGTTTTACATCTCAAATTGCTTATTATCATTTTGAGTACAACATAAACTTATTTTGTAAGTGAAGGAAGTTTTAATTATTAATGCTTTTCAAACTCCCTAATGAGCAATTTTGAAAAGACGCAAAACAACAGAACCTCCCGTTATAAGAGGATATAGCTTCTTGGGTTTCTAAAATACTGCAGTGGTTTTCAGTTTCGTCATCAAAAAGCTTGACTTTACACTGTAGCTTCAAAAAACCCAGTAGAAAAAAATAAGTAGGGCTGATGTTGGGTGGGGAATGGAAAGATTTTGTCATTAGCATTCCTAGCTCATCCATAGTCCGCCTCCCATTGGTGGGGCACCTGGAAAGGCCAGGGCATAATTAAGGGGCTGGGAGCTATGAGAAGAGAAATAAAACAGGGATGAGAAGAAAGGAGAGGTGTGCTCAAGGTGTGACAACATAACAGGGTGGGCAATCCTAGAGGGGGGTGGCTTACCCGTATGCCCTCTTTGCTGCTGGGACACGGAAAGTGAAGGTGGAAGAGAGCATCTAGACACCAGTCATGCAAATGAGTCCTTGTCATCAAGCGGGTGACCAGCGTGCAGTCAGATCACTCTGGTGCCTAGCACAGCTGTGGCTTCAGATGTCCAGCTGTGAGGTGTGAAGCAGGTGTGATGGCCAAGTGAGAGTGAGGTGTGGAGCAGGTGTGATGGCCAGCTCAGAATGAGGTGTGGAGCAGGTGTGATGGCCAGGTGAGAGTGAGGTGTGGAGCAGGTGTGATGGCCAGCTGGGAACGAGGTGTGGAGCAGGTATCACGGCTAGGTGAGAGTGAGGTATGGAGCAGGTATGATGGCCAGGTGGGAGTGAGGTGTGGAGCAGGTGTGATGGCCAGGTATGAGCGAGGTGTGGAGCAGGTGTGATGGCCAGGTGGGAGCGAGGTGTGGAGCAGGTGTGATGGCCAGGTGAGAGCGAGATGTGGAGCAGGTGTGATGGGAAAGTGAGAGCGAGGTGTGGAGCAGGTGTGATGGCCAGGTGAGACTGAGGTTGTAAGCAGGCCATTTGTGTTTAACCCTGTGATTCTCCGAACTTAGTGTGTGCAGGTCACCTGGAGTGCTCCTGCAAAATATTGATTCTAGACCAAGCCAGCGTGGTTCTGATGTTGAAGGCCTGTGGAGGTCCCACAGCTACCCCAGGTACAGACAGATGGGTTGGGGTCACATTTTGAGAGTAGCTCATAAAGTGTTGTCCTGGGGCCGGCAGCATCAGCCTCACCTGAGGACTTATTAGAAATGCGAATTCTCAGGCCTGGCACACTGAATCAGAAACTGTCTCCCCACCCCAGGTGATTCTGAGGCATCCTAATATTTGAGAACCATTGTTCTGAAAGAAAGGAGTCCTGGTGGCACACTGGTTAAAGTGCGCGGCTGCCAACCAGAAGGTCCGTGGTTTGAACCCATCAGCCAGCCGTGCAGGAGAAAGATGTGGCAGTCTGCCTCCGTAAGGACTTACAGCCTTGGAAACCCTATGGTGTCGCTGTGAGTCAGAAGTGACTTGATGGCAGTGGGTGGTTCTGAAAGAACAGGGATCCTCGTCCTGCATTATCAGCCTTCCTTAACAAGAGCTGAAAGGGAACTGGGCATGAAAATAACTCACGTTAATCACTAGCCTCTTGATTAACAGGGTCAAAATTATGAAATGGATTGTTGGATTGTGCATGACCCAGCCTGCCAGGTGAAACCACCACTGTGGTACTGCAAATAGTACCCTTACCTGGGGAAGATGATTGGATACCAAACCCAAACCCACTGCCGTTGAGTAGATGCCAACTCATAGTGACCCTACAGGACAGTGTAGAACTCCCCTACACGGTTTCCAGGGAGCACCTGGTGGATTCCAACTGCTGACCTTTTGGTTAGCAGCCATAGCTCTCGACTACTGCGCCACCAGGGTTTCCATATTGGACTTAGCCAGTTGTAAAACTAAAATGAAAAGAGTTTTCTGTACTTTTACCTACCACAGTATAAAATTTTGATTAAATTTTGCTGCACCAATTAGCCTTTGGAAATTTGCCTGAATCAATACTCTGTATAGAAAATATTTGTTGGCTTGTTGTAATAAGTGCATAGATGAGTGTGTTTTTTAAAAATTAATGCCTTTAATGCAAGTATGTATTTACCGAGTACTTAACTTTTTGTTAGGTGGTACCTGGGTGGGGTATGGGGATGACAAAGATAAGGTATAAAAAAAAAGGTATAGTTACCATAATTTTGAAAGTTGTCTATCTGGTAAAATTTTTAAAATCTGCCTTTTTAGGAGAGAACTGAAAATTAACATACGTAAGATTTGGAATTTTAATATGAAAATGCGGAACTTTGCCTTTGGAAATAAACTCAACTTTCAAATAAAAAATAAAAGGTTTTCATTATATATGTCTTTGAAGCACTGGCAGTGTGAATCCTAAAATAGAGCCTAGTTTTCCTGTCATCCACAAAAGAAGATCATTGCATCTCTGTCATTAAACACTCCAGACAAATAAAAGTGATTGTGATGTCACCGAACAGATTTACCTTGAAAACATTATCCTCAGACTTCCCAAGGAACATTGAAGAGAGCGCTTTTCACAAGGTGAACCTGCTTCCTACTCCTCCTGCTGTGGTCTGCTGTCGATCACTAGGTGTAGCTGTGTCCCCAGGCCCACCTGCCTGAGCCAGGATAGACCCAGCCTTGCGCAGGGACAGCTTCTGGGACTCATTTGCTTGTACTGAAAGTCACACTGTGCAGCAGACCTTCATATGTCTGGATGAGTGCCTCTGAGGGATAATACATTTAACTCTTTATTGTAAAATTAAATTTTTCAACTTTTAGTGGAAGTTAGAGTTCCATTAGCTGTATTGTTGTTTAGTTTGTTGTAGTTTGGCGTTGAACCAAAACAACATTAAATTCCTTTGTGATAATCTCACTCGTTTTTCTCTTTCTTTGCTATAAACATAAAGAAATACATATTTCTTTGCAGTGGAATTGGAAGTAGTAGTCTATATTTCCCAGCTAAGCAAGAGTTCACATTAACCATCAGGGCCTTCTTGACCAGGCTTCTTAGTAGTAGGAGACCAGAGAAGGAAGTAGGGTGAAAGCTGTGTGTAGGTGTGTAACCTGTGCATGGGTTGACTGGTAGACCACACTTACACCTGCAAGGTTATTTCTGCATCATTGCCATTTCACGTGTATAGTCAAGTTGTTAAAATGTGCATAGGAATCTGATCCAGCCATTTGTCCTGCTTAAAACTCTGAAGGCTAATGAGTCATTAAAAACTTTCTGTATGAAACAAAAATACAGTGGGAAGGTGGGTGATCTGGAAGAAGGCTGTGCTGTGTGAGTTAGAGCCGGGGCTGGTGGAGGAGGAAAGGACCTCACAGGCTAAAAGAGCACTTACCGCAAGACATACAGGGGAGAGCAGAATGAGAGCGGAGGGGCCAGAGTCTTGTCAAAACGGATAAGGTTCTGGAACCTCCCTCGGAGGAGAAGGCCACTGTTTAACAGAATGATTTATTTCAAACTTCAGCAGCCTGAGCAGAAGCGAAGCATTTATTTTTTATGGGCTGCAAAGCATAAAAGCTTATAGAGCATCAGTTTGTTTTCAGATGGGTGAATATTCATTTTAATCTCTTTTTCTATTCAATGTGCAGAAAGCAGATTTATGGCATACAGTGAAAAGAATGTTTTAGTTTGGTAGCTGTGGAAGATAGAGGTGTTAGGCCCCATTACTTCCTCCTTGCTTCCAGCTGTGGAATCAGAATGTGTTCACAGGTAGGCTTCTAATGGGCTAGAAGAAACCAAACCACACCCCTTTTACAGTCTATTTTTGATGGATCCTGTTTGCTGTCTTCTCAGTTTGAGTATCTTGAGGGACTTTATATCATGTCACAGCTACATGCTTGAAATGGACTTATTGTCATATTCTGCCTAGATGCATAATTATGAAGTGGTCTGATGCGTTTTTTCTAAAATAACTGTTGATAATCTACAAAGTCAGATGACTGAACCACGTCTAAGTATGGTAGTCACTTGGTGCATATTTGTGGAAGGGGTGAACCAGTGAATGCAGGTCCACTGAGAAACAGTCAGATGACTATGCTTACTGCTGTTTGTTTTTCCTCATTTTGAGTCTGAGTTTTCTAAGAATTTGAAATAAAATTAACACAAGAACCAGGCTGTGGGATTTGTGCTAAGTTCCGTTAGCAACTTATAGCTAGCTGGCCCTGGCGGTGCAGTGGTTAGGGGCTCAGCTGCTAACCAGGTCAGCGGTTTGAACGACCAGCTGCTTTGTGGGAGAAAGATGTGGCAGTCTGCTTCCATAAAGATTTATAGTCTCAGAACCCTATAGGACAGTTCTGCTCTGTCCTGTAGGGTCACTAGGCATCGGAGTTGACTCTATGGCAACGGGTTGGGTTTTTATACATTCAGTTGTTAAAGGAGAAAGTGTTGCTTTTTGGTAATTAAATATGTTAACGTAAGCCTGTAATCTTATGTATCATAAAAATTTATAAATCAGTTATTGCTATCGAGAAAAATTTCGATATACTGTTGATCACTAAAAGGTGAAGTTCAGTGTGCAGTAGAATCTGTTCTAGGGGGATTTGACTTAGTCACTGTTGAGGCAGGGAATAGTGTGTGTTATCTCTGCTGCTTTTTCTTTCTTATGAAGAATGAAGCTACCTCCACGGAGCTCAGGCTGCCCCGTGTGAAGGTCAGGCTCCCCCTCAGGTGGCAGGTGCGCTCTTCCTGCCTTTCTGTCATTCAGTGCCATGTGCTTCCCAATAGTACCACTCAGTCAGGACAGGCTACCTTGCCAGCAGTTTCATTAGCTCTGCTCGGTATTTCCTTGACTTCTGAAATCTGCACCACTCAACTTGGCTTATAGTTTCCACAGCAAGTCAGGGCATTATTATCAATTGTTATCGTTTTATGTACATATTTTGTGATTTGATGGGAACTCTATTCTGTCTGTGTCATCCCCTAGGTGTTGGTTCTGTAAGGAGCATCTCCTCTTGCTTCTGGTACTGTTTGGCGGGTGGGGAGGCTCTGTAATAGAGTTTGTTAAAGTCCCTCATAGGATGATCAGTATGTTGGGACTGTGGGCCTGTGTCTTCAGGGACATAGCATGGGGTGGGGTACAGGCAGTGATGTCAACCATGGGCCCCGAGGTGCTGGAGAAAGGACAGAGGCCCTGCAGTCAGGCTAGGTGCTCCTGGTTTTGATGCTGTCTCCACAGCTAAGTAGCCCTGTGACCTGGGGCATGCCATGCCATTTTACTGAGTCTCAATTTTCTTTTCTGGAAAAATACTTTGCAGGATTATTGTAAACACTAAATAAGAGAACCAAATGTTAGGAGGCATGTGGTGACAGGGCTGTGTCTGTTCAATTATCAGGGTGAGAGGTAGCCAGCCTCTTCTTTCATTCCCCATGTACGTTGAGTCAAAAGGGGTTGAATATTGGCAGTTTCATATGGTTCAAACTAATATATCCCTTTTCTAGGTCCAAGGCTTTGGTAGCAATGGTACTTGGAGGATGTAGAAGTAATGTGTGCGTATGTGTGGTTGTATACGTATATGTATTATAAACATATGGACAGTATTATCTTTTAAGAGAAAAAAGTCCTGAAATTAGCAAAGTTGGTCACCTCAGGATTGGCCCCGTGAGAAGCTGGCACCATGTCAGTGTGGTGGAAGGAAATGTTGGACTCACCTGAGGCTGTTGTTAAAAATGCAGATTCCTGTACCCCACAGACCTACTGAGTTTGATTCTCTGGAGTGGGGCCAGAGAAACTGGTAAAAAAAAAAGCATATCAGATGATTTTTTAAATATTGAAGAACTAGTAGTGGGAGAGTAGCGTGACTCCAAGATCCTGCCCTTGTAGAGAATTTATCACAGCTTTTTTTCTCTGGCTAGTGTTAAGAAAGCACCTGAGGAACATTACATAAACTTTAAACACCAACTTAAAATTGGATGGTAAGTATTTCTTTTGTGAAGCAGGGGTTTTCTGTGTCAGAAGAGAAAATGAACTATGAAACAAGACATTTTTTAGAAAATGATCAGCTTCATACCCATCTTCCGACTTGGCAATAGCCTTACATTTTTAGACTAGAGTGAAAGAATATATTTCAGAGTAATCAGAACACAGGTGATTTTAGATCTTTAAATGTGCAGATTTGTGCTGAATTTTAAGATGACTCATTCAGTGAAGATTATGAGACAAGATGATGTGGGAAATATTGTGGGAAGATTATTTTCCTGCACTTATTCCTTTACCTCGTGTTCATTGACATGGGTGGACATTGTAGAATAATTGCTGTTAGAGGCCATAAGCCCAAGCCAAAAGCTTGACAGTTTGGTTGTGGTAGTTGCTAAAAGGTTTACAAACCTCAAGATGGGTGTGCCAGGCTGTTAAAGCAGTTGAAATTTCCACTGACTCATCATTTTGGCCAAGGAAAAAGGTGCTTGTTGAAATGTAGTCCCCAGGAGAGGTGGCTCATTAAGTCGTCTTAAATATGTCATCTGTAACTAGCTGTTGCCTCCACAAGTTGACATCCGTAGACCTCCGATTTCTCACTTGTAAAATGAGACATTTGATTTAAGGACCAATAAGGTTTCTCCAGTCAGTGAGCGAGAACGAGGACTGTCATCCACTTGTGTCTTCGTTCAGGTTAGCATGTCAGATAGTGTGGTGCAAGAGAGCAGGACGGGGATCAGTGGGTCCTTTTAAAGATGACGATGGGAGAAATGTCCAGAACATTGAGTCTAATCTGAGGGAGTGCCTGACTGAGCATGAGGCTGCTGGCTAAAAGGAAGTGATGTTGCAGGGTTGTCTGAAGGACCTGAGGCGCTTGCTTCCACATTTGCCTGCGGTAGGCCTCTTCTGCTACACTGGGCACAGAGAAGCTCACTGTATCTCTCTGCACTGCAGAACGTGGTGAACGTTTGCAGGTGGCTGCCCCAGGCTCAGCAGCAACTAGACTGTCAAGGCCTGTGATTTTCCACCGAAATATTGGCAACATAAGAAGCCTTACTTACTTCAGGTGTTTAGAATTGATAGTAATAAGTGATAACCATGTTTTCAAGCACTGCGTTCTAAGTACCATGCTGAGCTACTTCTTCCAATTGCTGTAGAATCAGTTCCAACTCACGGTGACCCCGTGTGCGTCAGAATAGAACTGTGATCTGTAAGGTTTTCAATGGCTGATTTTTCAGAAGTAGATCTCCAGGCCTTTCTTCCAAGGTGGCTCTGCATGGACTTGAACCTCCAACCTTTCAGTTAGCAGCAGAGCGTATTATCCGTTTGTAACATCCAGGGACTCACTGTGCTGAGACAATCTGATATTCGTAACTTACTGCTGCACAGAAGCGAGCAACAGCTTGGCTGAGAGAGTCGGTGGAGGCTTCGGGAGGTACGACTGCTTCCACTCCTAATGCAGGCAGGCCCTCTGAATATGAGACACCTGCACTGTATTGTATCTCCCTCCACACACGTGCACACACACACCCACACATAACAAACACATACATACATATACATACACAAACACATACATACATAGACACACACACAATACACATACAATACACATAATACACATATACACACATACACAAATACACATACATAGACACAGATACACAGGAACACACACATACACATACATAAACACAAACACACACATACATAGACACACAATACACATACAATATGCATAATACGTATACACACATATGGAAATACACATACATAGACACACAGATACGCAGGAACACACACATCCAGAAACACACACATACCCATACACAAACAACACAGACACAATGCACACACACATGCACATACATGCATATACGTATATACACGCATATGCAGACACACACACACAAAGTTGTGTTTTACTGATTTACACTGGGATTTGATACCATTCACTTACTTGTATTGACTCAGTCTCTGGCACAAATGGTTAAGCACTTGACTACTACCCAAAAGGTTGGAAGTTAAAGTCCACCCAGAGGCACCTTGGAAGAAAGGGCTGGTGACCTACTTCTGAAAGGTCACAGGCACTGACAACCCTCTGGAGCACAGTTCAACTCTGACATACACGGAATCGCCATGAGTTGGAGTCGACTCGATGGCAGCTGTGTTATTTTATACCTGGATTGCAGTGTGCGCTAAGAAAATGTCTTTTTAAATGTAATGTCTGTTAGAAAGATGTTGAGGTCACATTTTATTATATGATATAGAATCTTTCAAATGACTTCCTAGGGAGATTTTTTCCTGGGTGTTAGTCCCAGGAAAAGATGTGGTTCTCTTGTGCTAGTTATATAACCCATCAATTCTTTCTCTCTTTGTGTTGGTGGTTGGTTAGGAAGCAAATTCAAATGTGCATTCTGTAGTGGATAGAACTTCTTTGATTTAATAGAAAGCCTAAGTGGAACTGGCATACATCAAAGGGAATTTGTTGGCTCCTGTAACAACAGAGGCCACAGTGGTTCCAGGGACTCAACAGTCTTTGGGATTCTGAGTCTTGATCTCTAAGCATCTTTCCTCTGTATGTAATGCTCCTAAGGAGTTACAGGCCAAATCCCTCCTGGGCAGAGAGATGCTGTACCCAAACAATAGAAAGCATTCCTGCCATTGGGCTTATTGTGCCATTTGTTTCCATTTTAACTTTATGTTCAGGTTGGACCACTTTGGGGCAGGGGCATGGTTTATTCCACACAAGCCACATGGATTAAGAGTGGGAAAATGCAAGTTTCTTTAAGGAAAGAACAGTTTGGTTGCCAGTTGAAGAAAGTGGATACTGTCCGGGCAAAAAGCCACAAAATACCCAGAGCCTAGATCTGTGCGAAAGAACTCATTTCTGGTACCCTTACCTGGCCCTATTCTTACTCTTTGCGTTTCTCACCTCATTCTGATTTGTCTTGCTGTATTTTATGTAGTATTATAAATGCATGAAGTCTGTTTGGAACAGGGTGGTAGTGGTGGCAGTGGGCCATAAATAAATATGAGTTCCAAGTCTTAACTTTGGAGTGAGTGTTCCCAGTGCAGCTTCTGTGCCTGCAGCATTTGGTTCCCTTCCTAACGACACCATGGGACTTTTGTAGCATGCTAACGATGAAGAACACAGGCATGAAAGATGCCAAGGAGGTCATCGGAGCCTAGTTCAGTATTTTCAGGCTGTTTTGAAAGCATCAATATCTTTTGACTAAGCAAAATTTTACATAGGTAGGTAGAAATGTATAAAAATATTTTGGTTAAACAAAATTTTATGTGGACAAATTAAAAAAAAAAAAAGTCTCTCCAAATTGAGAAACAAGGTATATTGGTTAGCTATTGCTGTGTGACAAGCTGCCTCAAAACTTAGTGGCTTACAGCAACCATTTATGTTTCACATCCCGTGGGTGGGTCTGCTTATCTAAGCTGGGTTGGGTATAGTTTATATATGTCTCTATTCAGCTGGTCTTGGCTGGGCTCTGTTGATGTTTTAGGATTGGGTAGCTGTAGGCTGGTCTAGAATGGCCTCGGCTAGGACAACTGGGCTTTCCTCTGTGTGGTGGTTTTTTATTCTTCAGCAGACAGAGTTTCCAGAGAGACAGCAGAAATTGTGCCAAGGCCTCTTGGCTCATACTTGGGAAGGGTACATCATCGCTTCTGCCTTATTCTTCTGGCCAAAGTCAATCACAAGGCCAGCTGAGAATCAAAACCGAGAAACCAAGCCAATTGCTGTTGAGTCAGTTTTGACTCGCGGTGACACCATGAGTGTAAGAGTAGAACTGCCTTCATAGGGTTTTCAGTGGCTGTGGTTATTCAGAAATACATCGCCAGGCCTTTTTTCTGACACACCTGTGGGTGGATTTGAACCAGCAACCTTTCAGTTGGCAGCTGTCTTAGTCATCTAGTACTGCTGTAACAGAAATGCCACAAGTGGATGGCTTTAACAAAGAAAAATTTATTCTCTCACAGTCTAGGAGGCTAGAAGTCCAAATTCAGGGTGCCAGCTCCAGGGGAGGGCTTCCTCTGTCTTTCGGGTCTGGGGCAAGGTCCTTGTTATCAATCTTCCCTGGTTGAGGAGCTTCTCAGCCCAAGGTCCCTGGGTTTAAAAAAAAAAAAAATTTTTTTTTTTTTGGTCTAAAGGATGCATTATTCTCCTGGCCCATGTCTCTCTGCTCTCTGCTCTCTTTTATATCTCAAAAGAGATTGACTTATGACAAAACCTAATTTTGTATATTCAGTCCTGCCTCATTAACATAACTGTTTCTAATCCTGCCTCATTAACATCATAGAGATAGGATTTACGAGAAAGAAAAATCACATCAGACGACAAAATGGTGGACAGTCACATAATACTGGGAATCATGGACTAGTCAAGTTAATATGAATTTTTGGGGGAAACAATTCCATCTGTAACAGGAGCTGAGTGCTTTAACCTTTCTCACCACCCAGGGCTCCACATAGAATCAAGAGGCGGGGGTGGGGGGAGGGGACCTGCAAGGTCTCACTTAAGGGGTGTGAATACAGGAAAGGGTGGAGAGTTGAGCCCATTTTGCAGTCAGTTTTCCATGCAAGAGCCTCCCAGAGCCCAGCACACGTGACCTGAGATGCCTTTGCTTTGTACAACACAGTTTAGATATAACTGGCGGGATAAGAGAAAGGAATTTGGGGTTGCAAGGCCTGCATTCCAGGGCCAACTTTGCCACTCAACTGTCATCTGAGGGAGGAGGTTGTTAAACGTCAGTGAACTCACTGAGTTCCTTATCTGCAGATAAGGTTATTCATTGGCATTCAGGGTTGCTTCAGAGATCAACCATGATAAAAAACAAACAAAATGATAAGGTACTGTGTATAAAAGAAACTTGTACGAACTGTCAGCCTCTGGGTCCATCCTGGAGGTGGTGATAACCTGATTAATCCTGAGTTTTCTTCTTGGCCTTGAAAGCCATTTTCGTAAACTCGGGGCCAGCTTCTTCATCTGTAAGGGGATACTATCTACTTCCTTGGTCATTCTGTGTAGACACAGTGCCGGGTATGTAATAGTTGCTGTTGTTGTTAGACCCTGATGACCCTGTTAACGGAATAAGGTTCTTGCCTCTCACTGGTCAAGAATGAGCAGGTAAGGCTCGTAGTTTTCCACGTGAGCAAAGCTTTATTCAAGAGGCTTGCAAGCGGAGACGGGGAGGCCCTAGCAATGTTTATCCTCATCTCACGGAACAAAAGACAGACCTGAGTTTTTAAAAGTTCTTGGGCAGGAAAAGATTCATGTTTAGTCATAGACATAGGTGGGGATACATAACTACGGTGCGTGCACAGCAGCTTTCCAAGGTGGCTCCTGTCCCAGAGGCCTCTGGGATTCATAGCAGGAGTTATTATGGGGTGTCGTGCCAGCACAGTCTCTTGCTTCCCCAGTTTGATTCCCCGGCTGGGGCCATAGCCCCTTACTGCCCCTGGTGGAAGGTCACACAGCAGTCACAGGTGGATGTTCTGCGCATGTCCCTGGGCCTGGTTTTCTCCAGCTGCTTTTGAAAGGCAACTTTAAAGAAGTTTGCGGGCTATTTTTAGATACCCTGCTCCATTGTTCTGGAGAATGGCTTTGTTTCTGCACCCTGGCCTATTTCTTGTTACTTTGTTTGCAGATATGGGGGCCCCTCTGTTCCTTGTCGTAATAAGTCTCTAGGTTCTATGCTTAACCACCTATTACCTCCCTGATAGTATAGTCTATTTCTCCTTCACTTGCTTCTCCTCTAACCACAGCAATCTCTTCGCTGTTTCTCAAACAGGCACCCTCTGATCTCAGGGCCTTTGCTCCCTGCCTTAACCCGGTGCAGTAACCTTGACCATTGCCTTGTCTGCAGACCCCAAGGGGGTATGGCTTTTTAGCTTGTAAGACATTTGTAAGACCAATTTGTAAATTTCCTGCTGTTTCATCCAGTTTCTGGGTGTACGGGAAAGCAAATATGAAAGGTGCATGTCCCCTGGGTGCTCGGCATCATGCTAGGTCATTTCCTATTATTTCATTTACTCTCCAAAGCAGTTGTATGAGGCGCAAATGGGACACTGCCATTTAATGGTTGATGGAACTGAGGCCCCAGCGCACTTCAGAAGGTTGCAGGCTGGGGTTTGGTCATTCTTGGTTCCCGGAGTTCCTTACCCCTGTGCCTCTTGGACCCAAAGTCAGTGTTCTTGTTTCCACCTGTTGGGTGCAAAGCACAGGTCATAATTTTCAACTGTGGCTTCAGCACTTGGTACAATTTTCCGTTTTGATGTTCAAAAACTATTGTAAAATTTGTGTAGCCCGGCAGCGTATTGTAGTTACTGCTATTTTACAACCCTATGAAATAGTAAATTAGAAAGGAAAATACTTAATGTCTTAGTAACTTGAATGACACTAATTGGTTAGGGACATTTATCTGTATTTTTTCATGAAGAAATAATAGGACAGAATGTCATTTTTCTCTGCGGTTTCCCATCCTTTAGATAGAATCGTGTCTTTGTCTGTGTTTGTTGTGTTTAGCCTCTGACTATCTGGTTAAGGTGAAAGGTGTAAATCCCTTGTCTGTATGCTTTAGTCATCTAGGGACAAAATGATACCAGGGTCAGCAATAATTTATTTTAAGACCTTTTGCTTCACGTGGAGGTGGGCAGGCCTTTGGAGATCGTTTAATCACCTTCTTTACAACAACTTAAAATTTCTTCTGCGATTTGACAAGGCAAAGAAAGCGTGTAATTTGTATTTGAAGGATTTAAAACAATCCAGTGAGTAAGTACCTCTTTGATATATCATAGTCTACAATGGTTATGATGTTTGATTGCTTATTTAAATCACCTTTTCTGCAAGATCATTGGGGAGAATTACATCAAAGTAAACTGTACATTAGCAAAAGTAGAATAAGGGGAATATTGGCATTTTTCAGAGTGATTTTTTAAAAAACTATGGATTCAGACTTTTTACCAAAATTATTTTTGAAATTGTGGTTGTCATTGACAGCTGGAAAATGATACATAAGTACTTTAGCTGAATGGATTCCTGACTGGGTGGAGAGAAAGTGAGGTGGCATGTTCATCATGAAAGATGAAATGGAGCCCTGGTAGTGCAGTGGCGAAGAGCTCAGCTGCCAACCAAACGGTGGGCAGTTTGAATCTAACAGTTGCTCCCTGGAAACCTTATGGGGCAGTTCTGCTCTGTCCTATAGGGTCGCTATGAGTTGGAATTGACTGGGTGGCAACGGGTCTGGTTCTGGTTTGGGTGGGTCCTAGTGTTTGGTTCTGCTCCTTGTAGCTATGATATCTGGGTTAGTTGTTTTCATAACAGTGACTCGTGTCCCCCAGTAGTAAGGTTGATATTTAATGACTACTTTACATACCTAAAAAATATTATGAGTATCTGATTTAGTAAGTAAAAAAATTGCTTTCTCAACTATAAAGTTCTGGATACCTGTGACCAGCTTTGCCCTTCCCCAGCCTCCTTTGGCTTTGACCCTCGGGGTTGCAACTTTGAGTCAGGAAGTTCTTGCACAGCTAACCTGCCTCTTCAGTCTCCTCCTAGGCCTGCTTTTTGTTAAACTAGAGAAGCAACTAACCATCAGGTGGCTGTTCTCTTTGTCGGTGTAACTGGGGAACTTGTTATCAAGTTCTCAGATTTCTAAGTGTAAAAAATTCTGTTGGCATGTTTTCCTCCTGGGCTGCTTTGTGGTTGCTTACTGTTTGTTCTTTTCTGGGCCTTGCCTCCCCTGAGATGACACGTATGTGCCTCAGTTGTACAGACTAGAACTAAGCACCGTGACAAGAGGTGGCCAGTGATTGAAGGGGAATATTCAAGAGTTGTTTGCAAGGCGTATCCTTTTCCAAAACTAAATGATTGTCTGGGACTAAGAGTGACATGCAGGAGATGAAGTCTTCCCACCTTATAAGTGGCTGCGCATTCTTCAGGAGAGGCCTCGTTTATGAATTCTGTGTTGAGGCCTGGGTCTTGCCCTGTGCTGGGGTATAAAGGATGTAAGGATGCCCAAGACAAGGGTTTTCCCTTATGGGGCTGGTAAAAAAATTAGAGGGGCATACAGGTAAGCTGAGCCTTCAATTTCTAAATAGGAGTAGAAAGTCTGGAAATTGGTGAGGGAGAGCAGGGGCGATTCCCCCCAGGTAGGCCTGCAGCAGAGCTGGAAGCTGAGCCTGCAGGAAGAAGATTGGTGAGAAAACCTGGGGTTGCTCCAGGATCAGGGAACACCTTGCTGGGAATCTCATGAGGCGGTCAGGCGCTACTCAGGTAGAAGAAAGCAAATAAGCCTTCAGTTATTATTTTTTAAAACGGGTTGCGTCTTTTTAGCAAGTGTGTCTTTTTAAGGTAGTGGTCATCTCCTTATAGTAGATGCAGAAAGGACAAGGCCTTGGAAATTCAAGAGAACAGAGTTTTAATAGTTTTTTTTTTTCTTTAACTAAAAGATTGTGTTGATGGTGGCCTCCTGTTTCTATGCAGCAGATGATATGTACTGTTGCATTTAGAGATCTTAAGAAAAAGTGGCAAACTAAACAGATGTATGGATTCCCCTGGACCGATATTACTCTTCTTATGGTAGGATTGGAACCCTGGTGACGCAGTGGTTAAGAGCTCAGCTGTTAATCAGAAAGTCAGCAGTTCAAATCTACCAGCCATTTCTTGGAAACCCTACAGGTCATTTCTACTGTGTCCTGTAAGGTTGCTATGCGTTGGAATCTACTCCACGGCATCGTCTGGTTTTGGTTCATGGTAGGGTTGTATATAAGTGGATAGGCTACTTATCATTATATCTCTGCTCCGAAGGATGTGGACAGGACAGTGGGTATTGATGCAGATACAGTGAATGGTAAGCGAATTTGTAATCACTATCGCGTTTGTGTCAGGTACTTCTTGCTGCTTCATCTGTTTGATTTCTAATCATCACACTGATATTGTTATTTACCATAGACTCAGCCCCAACTCATGGCCACCCCCACGCACAATGGAATGAAGCACTGCCTGGCTCTGTTCCATCCCACCATGATGGATTGTAATTTTCATTGGCCGATTTTTAGACGTATATAGCCAGGCCTTTCTCCCTAGTCTGACTTAGTCTTGAAGCGCCACCGACATCTGTTCAGCATCATAGCGACACACAAGCATTCGCTGACTGACGGGGGTGGCTGCACATGAGGTGCTTTGGCCAGAAGTTGAACCTGCATCCCCCACGTGGAGGCGAGAATTCTACCACTGAACCACTGATGCCCCTATAATTAAGTGTAAAAGAATAATATGAATACAACAGAACAATTAAGACCTATTTAAACAACTAGGGTTTTCGGAGGCAGTGTTCTAAGTGCTTTATTTTTACATGTATCACCTGACTCAGCACTCATAAAAAAAGCCTGTTGGGTCGAGTGGATTCTGACTCACAGTGACACTATAGGACAGAGTAGAACTGCCCCGTGGGGTTTCCAAGGGGCAGCTGCTGGATTCAAACTGTTGACTTTTTGGTTAGCAGCCAAGCTCTTAACCACTGCAGGGGCAGGGTGTCTTAGTACTCATAGCAACCTAAACTGCCCCCATTTTACAGGTTTGGGAATCAGCTCACAGGCTAAGCAAAGCGACCCAGGTCAGGCTAGCTGTAAGGGCAGAGCTAGGGTTTGACTTGGATCAGCCTGACTCAGAAGTCACAGTACCTGTGAGGGCTTTGTTTTGGAGAGCGTAGCCTGCGTTGGACAGGCCCCGCACACACCATGAACTTAACCTAGTTGGGTCTCAAGACCCTGAATCTGTTTGAATGCTTTCCTTTTAGCTGATCAGCTAGGAGTCTAGTGCGGGGGATGGATGGCTTGGGTGTAAAGGGCAAAGGGCATGGGACCCTGAATAACAGACTCAGGCACGGAGGGGAACGCTCATTCTCGGGACGCTTAATCAGGGTGGTCTTTTTATTTTGGAGGGTATTTGGATATTTTAAAATAGTCAACAGATAGGCGACTATATTGTAACATAATCAGCAAAATGGTTGGGGTCAGGAACAAGTACAGGAATTGATTTTGCTTTATGAAGTAATTTTCCCGAGCAAGGATGCTGGTAAGTTCCAAGACCTGTGGGGACTGATGCTGGGTGGTCCTCTGACTTTGATGTTTGTATGTGTCTAATAAAAGAATTGTGAGAATCTGGGCATTCCTTGCACACTGATAAGTTCAAATCTGAAAATTTCATCATATGTTTATACAGTTGAGAAGGAGAGAATTTCTGCCTTGTCAGAAAAATTGATACTTTAAAGATTTTACAAAAGTCTTTTAAAGATACCCATCAGAGCAGAATCCAAATACCCAAAGCATTTGATACTGTCTATTGTCCATTTAAAAATACATGAGCAAGCTTTTATTTAATTGAGAGAAATTTTACATCCTTAATTTTGTCCTTTTCCGTAGACTCTTATCCTATTACAAAGCCTTTTACTGATTACTTTTCTACTTCTCTGCAACAAAATATGTATAAAATTGAAAATTTAATTCTGTCTTTAATTTTCTGGGGCCATAAAGCTCTAAGTACTAAATTTATCTAGTTGAATTATTATTGGAAGTATTAGTATACAATTGAATAATTGTTAAATCTCTTATAAATGTATCATAAATTACTTGGGCTTTTAAAAAATAGTTCATATTCCTGTGGATAGATATTTTTTACTGCTAGAATAAAACAGGGTTAAAAATCAATTCTGTCTCCAGTTTTCTTTTTCTTTTTTTGTGCTTTAAGTGAAAGTTTACAAATAAAGTCAGCCTCTCATAAAAAATTTATATATACCTTGCTATGTACCCCTAGTTGCTCTCCCTTTAATGAGACAGCACACTCCTCTCTACAGTTTATTCCCCATGCCCATTCAGCCAGCTTCTGTCCCCCTCTGCCTTCTCATCTCGCCTCCAGACAGGAGCCGCCCACACAGTCTCATGTGCCTACTTGAGCCAAGAAGCTCACTCCTCACCAGTATCATTTTCTATTTTATAGTCAAGTCTACTCCCTGTCTGAAGGGTTGGCTTTGGGAATGGTTGCAGTCTTGGGCTAACAGAAGGTTCAGGGACCATGACCTCCGGGGTCCTTCTAGTCTCAGTCAGACCATAAAGTCTGGTCTTTTTACAAGAATTTGAGGTCTGCATCCCACTGCTCTCCTGCTCCGTCAGGGATTCTCTGTTTGTGTTCCCTGTCAGGGCAGTCATTGGTTGTAGCCGGGCAGCATCTAGTTCTTCTGGTCTCAGGCTGATGTAGTCTCTGGTTTATGTGGCCCTTTCTGTCTCTTGGGCTCATAATTACCTTGTGTCTTTGGTATTCCTCATTCTTCTTTGCTCCAGGTGGGTTGAGACCAATTGATGCATCTCAGATGGCTGCTTGCTAGTGTTTAAGACCCCAGACGCCACTCACCAAAGTGGAATACACAATGTTTTCTTAATAGATTTTATTATGCCAGTTGACATATATGTTTCCTGAAACCATGGTCCCCAGACCTCTGCCTCTGCTATTCTGGCCTTTGAAGAATTCATTTGTATTCAGGAAACTTCTTTGTTTTTGGTTTAGTCCAGTTGTGATTACCTCTCCTGTATTTTGTGATGTCTTTCCCTTCACATAAAATAGTTCTTGTCTACTATCATACCCCTCTCCCTCCCTCCCCCATCTTATAACCATCAAAGAATATTTTCTTCTCTGTTTAAACTATTTCTCCAGTTCTTATAATAGTGTTCTCATACAATGCTTGTCCTTTTGCAACTAATTTCACTCAGCATAATTCCTTCCAGATTCATCCATGTTATGAAATGTTTCTGGATTCATCATTGTTCTATATTGTAGTATTCCATTATGTGAATATAACAATTTATTTATCCATTCATCTGTTAATGGGCACCTTGGTTGCATCCATCTTTTTTTTTTTTGGATTTTTTTTTTTAATAACTTTTATTAAGCTTCAAGTGAACGTTTACAAATCCAATCAGTCTGTCACATATAAGTTTACATACATCTCACTCCCTACTCCCACTTACTCGCCCCGTCTTGAGTCAGCCCTTTCAGTCTCTCCTTTCTTGACAATTTTGCCGGCTTCCCTCTCTCTCTATCCTCCCATCCCCCCTCCAGACAAGAGTTGCCAACACAATCTCAAGTGTCCACCTGATATAATTAGCTCACTCTTCATCAGCGTCTCTCTCCCACCCGCTGACCAGTCCCTTTCATTTCTGATGAGTTGTCTTCGGGGATAGTTCCTGTCCTGTGTCAACAGAAGGTCTGGAGAGCATGGCCGCCGGGATTCCTCCAGTCTCAGTCAGACCATTAAGTTTGGTCTTTTTATGAGAATTTGGGGTCTGCATCCCACTGATCTCCTGCTCCCTCAGGGGTCCTCTGCTGTGCTCCCTGTCAGGGCAGTCATCGATTGTGGCCGGGCACCAACTAGTTCTTCTGGTCTCAGGATGATGTAGGTCTCTGGTTTATGTGGCCCTTTCTGTCTCTTGGGCTCTTAGTTGCCGTGTGGGTTTGGTGTTCTTCATTTTCCTTTGCTCCAGGTGGGTTGAGACCAATTGCTGCATCTTAGATGGCCGCTTGTTAGCATTTAAGACCCCAGACGCCACATTTCAAAGTGGGATGCAGAATGATTTCATAATAGAATTATTTTGCCAATTGACTTAGATGTCCCCGCAAACCATGTTCCCCAGACCCCCGCGCTTGCTCCGCTGAGCTTTGAAGCATTCATTTTATCCCGGAAACTTCTTTGCTTTTGGTCCAGTCCAATTGAGCTGACCTTCCATGTATTGAGTGTTGTCTTTCCCTTCACCTAAAGCAGTTCTTATCTACTGATTAATCAATAAAAAACCCTCTCCCACCCTTCCTCCCTCCCCCCCTCGTAACCACAAAAGTATGTGTTCTTCTCAGGTTTACTATTTCTCAAGATCTTATAATAGTGGTCTTATACAATATTTGTCCTTTCGCCTCTGACTAATTTCGCTCAGCATAATGCCTTCCAGGTTCCTCCATGTTATGAAATGTTTCAGAGATTCGTCACTGTTCTTTATCGATGCGTAGTATTCCATTGTGTGAATATACCACAATTTATTTACCCATTCATCCGTTGATGGACACCTTGGTTGCTTCCAACTTTTTGCTATTGTAAACAGAGCTGCAATAAACATGGGTGTGCATGTATCTGTTTGTATCAAGGCTCTTGTATCTCTAGGGTATATTCCTAGGAGTGGGATTTCTGGGTTGTATGATAGTTCTATTTCTAACTGTTTAAGATAACGCCAGATAGATTTCCAAAGTGGTTGTACCATTTTACATTCCCACCAGCAGTGTATGAGAGTTCCAATCTCTCCGCAGCCTCTCCAACATTTATTATTTTGTGTTTTTTGGATTAATGCCAGCCTTGCTGGTGTGAGATGGAATCTCATCGTAGTTTTAATTTGCATTTCTCTAATGGCTAATGATCGAGAGCATTTTCTCATGTATCTGTTGGCTGCCTGAATATCTTCTTTAGAGAAATGTGTGTTCATATCCTTTGCCCACTTCTTGATTGGGCTGTTTGTCTTTTTGTGGTTGAGTTTTGACAGAATCATGTAGATTTTAGAGATCAGGCGCTGGTCGGAGATGTCATAGCTGAAAATTCTTTCCCAATCTGTAGGTGGTCTTTTTACTCTTTTGGTGAAGTCTTTAGATGAGCATAGGTGTTGATTTTTAGGAGCTCCCAGTTATCGGGTTTCTCTTCATCATTTTTGGTAATGTTTTGTATTCTGTTTATACCTTGTATTAGGGCTCCTAGGGTTGTCCCAATTTTTTCTTCCATGATCTTTATCGTTTTAGTCTTTATGTTTAGGTCTTTGATCCACTTGGAGTTAGTTTTTGTGCATGGTGTGAGGTATGGGTCCTGTTTCATTTTTTTGCAAATGGATATCCAGTTCTGCCAGCACCATTTGTTAAAAAGGCTATCTTTTCCCCAGTTAATTGACACTGGTCCTTTGTCAAATATCAGCTGCTCATACGTGGATGGATCTATGTCTGGGTTCTCAATTCTGTTCCATGGGTCTATGTGTCTGTTGTTGTACCAATACCAGGCTGTTTTGACTACTGTGGCTGTATAATAGGTTCTGAAGTCAGGTAAGGTGAGGCCTCCCACTTTCTTCTTCTTTTTCAGTAGTGCTTTGTTTATCCGGGGCTTCTTTCCCTTCCATATGAAATTGGTGATTTGTTTCTCTATCCCCTTAAAAAATGACATTGGAATTTGGATCGGAAGTGCGTTAAATGTATAGATGGCTTTTGGTAGAATAGACATTTTTACTATGTTAAGTCTTCCTATCCATGAGCAGGGTATGTTTTTCCACTTAAGTATGTCCTTTTGAATTTCCTGTAGTAGAGCTTTGTAGTTTTCTTTGTATAGGTCTTTTACATCCTTGGTAAGATTTATTCCTAAGTATTTTATCTTCTTGGTGGCTACTGTGAATGGTATTGATTTGGTGATTTCCTCTTCGGTGTTCTTTTTGTTGATGTAGAGGAATCCAAGTGATTTTTGTATGTTTATTTTATAACCTGAGACTCTGCCAAACTCTTCTATTAGTTTCAGTAGTTTTCTGGAGGATTCCTTAGGGTTTTCTGTGTATATAATCATGTCATCTGCAAATAGTGATAACTTTACTTCTTCCTTGCCAATCCGGATACCTTTTATTTCTTTGTCTAGCCTAATTGCCCTGGCTAAGACTTCCAACACGGTGTTGAATAAGAGCGGTGATAAAGGGCATCCTTGTCTGGTTCCCGTTCTCAAGGGAAATGCTTTCAGGTTCTCTCCATTTAGAGTGATATTGGCTATTGGCTTTGCATAGATGCCCTTTATTATGTTGAGGAATTTTCCTTCAATTCCTATTTTGGTGAGAGTTTTTATCATGAATGGGTGTTGGACTTTGTCAAATGCCTTTTCTGCATCAATTGATAAGATCATGTGGTTTTTATCTTTTGTTTTATTTATGTGATGGATTACATTAATGGTTTTTCTGATATTAAACCAGCCTTGCATACCTGGTATAAATCCCACTTGATCAGGGTGAATTATTTTTTTGATGTGTTGTTGGATTCTATTGGCTAGAATTTTGTTGAGGATTTTTGCATCGATGTTCATGAGGGATATAGGTCTATAAATTTCTTTTTTTGTAATGTCTTTACCTGATTTTGGTATCAGGGAGATGGTGGCTTCATAGAATGAGTTGGGTAGTATTCCGTCATTTTCTATGCTTTGGAATACCTTTAGTAGTAGTGGTGTTAACTCTTCTCTGAAAGTTTGGTAGAACTCTGCAGTGAAGCCGTCTGGGCCAGGGCTTTTTTTTGTTGGGAGTTTTTTGATTACCGTTTCAATCTCTTTTTTTGTTATGGGTCTATTTAGTTGTTCTACTTCTGAATGTGTTAGTTTAGGTAGGTAGTGTTTTTCCAGGAATTCATCCATTTCTTCTAGGTTTTCAAATTTGTTAGAGTACAATTTTTCATAATAATCTGAAATGATTCTTTTAATTTCATTTGGTTCTGTTGTGATGTGGTCCTTCTCATTTCTTATTCGGGTTATTTGTTTCCTTGCCTGTATTTCTTTAGTCAGTCTAGCCAATGGTTTATCAATTTTGTTAATTTTTTCAAAGAACCAGCTTTTGGCTTTGTTAATTCTTTCGATTGTTTTTCTGTTCTCTAATTCATTTAGTTCAGCTCTAATTTTTATTATTTGTTTTCTTCTGGTGCCTGATGGATTCTTTTGTTGCTCACTTTCTATTTGTTCAAGTTGTAGGGACAGTTCTCTGATTTTGGCTCTTTCTTCTTTTTGTATGTGTGCATTTATTGATATAAATTGGCCTCTGAGCACTGCTTTTGCTGTGTCCCAGAGGTTTTGATAGGAAGTATTTTCATTCTCGTTGCATTCTATGAATTTCCTTATTCCCTCCTTGATGTCTTCTATAACCCAGTCTTTTTTCAGGAGGGTATTGTTCAGTTTCCAAGTATTTGATTTCTTTTCCCTCGTTTTTCTGTTATTGATCTCTAGTTTTATTGCCTTGTGGTCTGAGAAGATGCTTTGTAATATTTCGATGTTTTGGACTCTGCAAAGGCTTGTTTTATGACCTAATATGTGGTCTATTCTAGAGAATGTTCCATGTGCGCTAGAAAAAAAAGTATATTTTGCAGCAGTTGGGTGGAGAGTTCTGTATAAGTCAATGAGGTCAAGTTGGTTGATTGTTGTAATTAGATCTTCCGTGTCTCTGTTGAGCTTCTTACTGGATGTCCTGTCCTTCTCCGAAAGTGGTGTGTTGAAGTCTCCTACTATAATTGTGGAGGTATCTATCTCGCTTTTCAATTCTGTTAAAATTTGATTTATGTATCTTGCAGCCCTGTCATTGGGTGCGTAAATATTTAATATGGTTATGTCTTCCTGATCAATTGTCCCTTTTATCATTATATAGTGTCCTTCTTTATCCTTTGTGGTGGATTTAAGTCTAAAGTCTATTATGTCAGAAATTAATATTGCTACTCCTCTTCTTTTTTGCTTATTGTTTGCTTGATATACTTTTTTCCATCCTTTGAGTTTTAGTTTGTTTGTGTCTCTAAGTCTAAGGTGTGTCTCTTGTAGGCAGCATATAGATGGATCGTGTTTCTTTATCCAGTCTGTGACTCTCTGTCTCTTTATTGGTGCATTTAGTCCATTTACATTCAGGGTAATTATAGATAAATAAGTTTTTAGTGCTGTCATTTTGATGCCTTTTTATGTGTGTTGTTGACAATTTCATTTTTCCACATACTTTTTTGTGCTGAGACGTTTTTCTTAGTAAATTGTGAGATCGTCATTTTCATAGTGCTTGACTTTATGTTAGTTGAGTCGTTATGTTTTTCTTGGTTTTTATCTTGAGTTATAGAGTTGTTATACCTTTTTGTGGTTACCTTATTATTTACCCCTATTTTTCTAAGTAAAAACCTAACTTGTATTGTTCTATATCGCCTTGTATCACTCTCCATATGGCAGTTCAATGCCTCCTGTATTTAGTCCCTCTTTTTGATTATTGTGATCTTTTACCTATTGACTTCCATGATTCCCTGTTATGTGTATTTTTTTTTTGAATTAATGTTAATTTGTTTGTTTTTGTGATTTCCCTATTTGAGTTGATTTCTGGACGTTCTGTTTTGTGACCTTGTGTTGTGCTGGTATCTGATATTATTGGTTCTCTGACCAAACAATATCCTTTAGTATTTCTTGTAGCTTTGGTTTGGTTTTTGTAAATTCTCTAAACTTGTGTTTGTCTGTAAATATCTTAATTTCGCCTTCATATTTCAGAGAGAGTTTTGCTGGATATATGATCCTTGGCTGGCAGTTTTTCTCCTTCAGTGTTCTGTATATGTCGTCCCATTCCCTTCTTGCCTGCATGGTTTCTGCTGAGTAGTCAGAACATATTCTTATTGATTCTCCCTTGAAGGAAACCTTTCTTTTCTCCCCGGCTGCTTTTAAAATTTTCTGTTTATCTTTGGTTTTGGTGAGTTTGATGATAATATGTCTTGGTGTTTTTCTTTTTGTATCAATCTTAAACGGGGTTCGATGAGCATCTTGGATAGATATCCTTTCGTCTTTCATGATGTCAGGGAAGTTTTCTGTCAGGAGTTCTTCAACTATTTTCTCTGTGTTTTCTGTCCCCCCTCCCTGTTCTGGGACTCCAATCACCCGCAGGTTATCCTTCTTGATAGAGTCCCACATAATTCTTAGGGTTTCTTCATTTGTTTTAATTCTTTTATCTGATTTTTTTTCAGCTATGTTGGTGTTGATTCCCTGGTCCTCCAGATGTCCCAGTCTGCATTCTAATTGCTCGAGTCTGCTCCTCTGACTTCCTAGTGTGTTGTCTAATTCTGTTATTTTATTGTTAATCTTTTGGATTTCTACATGTTGTCTCTCTATGGATTCTTGCAACTTATTAATTTTTCCAGTATGTTCTTGAATAATCTTTTTGAGTTCTTCAACAGTTTTATCAGTGTGTTCCTTGGCTTTTTCTGCAGATATCCTAATTTCATTTGTGATATCATTAAGCATTCTGTAAATTAGTTTTTTATATTCTGTATCTGATAATTCCAAGATTGTATCTTCATTTGGGAAAGATTTTGATTCTTTTGTTTGGGGGGTTGGTGAAGCTGTCACGGTCTGCTTCTTTAAGTGGTTTGATATGGATTGTTGTCTCCGAGCCATCACTGGGAAACTAGTTTTTCCAGAAAATCCGCTAAAAAAAAAACTGCAATCAGATCCCTATCAGAGTTCTCCCTCTGGCTCAGGCTATTCAGATGTTAATGAAGCCACCTGGGGAGGGTGGGGGAGGGAACAGAGAGATAGGAGAGTAGCACCTCAGAGTATAGCCAGAGTTGCTTGTCTTGCTTGGAATGACTAATATATCTGAGATTCCCGCGGGCGCATCGCCTATGTGTGCTGGCTGTGTGGAGATTGCCTCCGGGGGGTCTGGCCCTCTGGAGTCACGGTCAGATCCTCCGCTTCCAGCCCCACGCCCAGCGTCAAGTCTCCCCTACTGGGACGGTGCACTCTCGACTCCAAAATCAGTCGCTGCCTCCCGGGGACTTCTCGTCCCTCCAGCCACGTGGCCGTGCCGCCTCTGAGAACCAGTTGGGCCTCCTCCCGGGGTTAGTTCAGATGGGTGGAGTAGCTCCCCGTGCTTGTGCCGTGACCGAGTGTCCCGGCTGGGACGCTGTTCTCCCCGCTCCAATACCAGTCGCTGCCTCCCGGGGACTTCTACCGGCTGCGTCCCACGCCGCCCGCGCGACCGGGCTGGTCCCCTTCCCGGGGTTAGTTCAGGGGGGTGGAGCAACTCTCCGTGTTTATGGCGTACCTGCGTCCAGTCCAAATTCCTGCGGGACGGTTCCCCGGCTCGGACGCTGCTCTTTCTGCTCCAAGACCAGTCACTGCCTCCCGGGGACTTCTCCTAACGGCTGCGTCCCACGCTGCCCGCGCGACCCGGCTGGTCCCCTTCCCGGGGTTAGTTCAGGGGGGTGGAGCAACTCTCCGTGTTTATGGCATACCTGCGTCCAGTCCAAATCCCTGCGGGACGGTTCCCCGGCTCGGATGCTGCTCTTTCTGCTCCAAGATCAGTCACTGCCTCCCGGGGACTTCTACCAGCTGCGTCCCACGCCGCCCGTGGAACCGGCTGGTCCCCCTCCCGGGGTTAGTTCAGGGGGGTGGAACAGCTCTCTGTGCTTGTGCCGTACCTGACTGGTACGCTGGCTCCAGGCTCTGGAAACAATCGCTGCTTCCCCGTATTAGTTCGTTCTCCATCTCTAAATCTGTGTTTGTTGTTCAGGGTTCGTAGATTGTTATATATGTGATCGATTCACTTGTTTTTCCGTGTCTTTGTTGTAAGAGGGATCCGAGGTAGCGTCTGCCTAGTCCGCCATCTTCTGCATCCATCTTTTTGCTATTGAAAGCAGTGCTGCAGTGAACATGGTTGTGCCTGTATCTGTTTATGTAAAGGCTCTTATTTCTCTAGGATATATTCCAAGGAGTGGGGTTGTTGGATCGAATGGTAGTTCTATTTCCAGCTTTTGAAGGAAGCGCCGAATCCACTACCAAAGTGGTTGTACCATTTTACATTCCCACCAGCAGTGTATGTGTTCTAGTCTCTCCATAACCTCTTCAACATTTATTATTTTGTGTTTTTTGGATTAATGTCAGCCTTGTTGGAGTGAGATGTTATTTTGGTTTGCATTTCTCTAATGGCTAATGATCGTGAGCATTTCCTCATGTATCTGTTAGATGTCTTCTTTGGGGAAGTGTCTGTTCATATCCTTTGCGCATTATTTAATTGGGTTATTTTTCTTTTTGTAGTTGAGTTTTTCCAGTATCATGTAGATTTTGGAGATCAGACATTGTTCAGCAATGTCATAGCTAAAAACTTTTTCCCAGTTTGTAGGTAATCTTTTTACTTTCTACTCTTTTGGTGAAGTCTTCGGAGGAGCGTAGGTGTTTGGTTTTTAGGAGCTCCCAGTTATCTAGTTTCTCTTCCTGTGTTTGTGTATTATGAGTAATGTTTTATATACTGTTTATGCCATGTATTAGGGCTCCTAGTGTCCCTATTTTTTCTTCCATGGTCTTTATCATTTTAGATTCTACATTTATATCTTTGATCCATTTTGATTTAGTTTTTGTGCATAGTGTGAAGTATGGGTCATGTTTTATTTTTTTTGCATATGGGTCTCCAGTTGTGCCAGCACCATTTGTTAAAGACACTGTCTTTTCCCCATTTAACTGCCTTGGGGCCTTTGTCAAATATCAGCTGCTCATATACGGATGGATTTACGTCTAGTTTCTCAGTTCTGTTCCACTGGTCCATGTATCTGTTGTTGTACCAGTGCCAGGCTGTTCCACTGGTCCATGTATCTGTTGTTGTACCGGTACCAGGCTGTTCCACTGGTCCATGTATCTGTTGTTGTACCAGTACCAGGCTGTTCCACTGGTCCATGTATCTGTTGTTGTACCAGTGCCAGGCTGTTCCACTGGTCCATGTATCTGTTGTTGTACCGGTGCCAGGCTGTTCCACTGGTCCATGTATCTGTTGTTGTACCGGTGCCAGGCTGTTCCACTGGTCCATGTATCTGTGGTTATACCAGTGCCAGGCTGTTCCACTGGTCCATGTATCTGTGGTTGTACCAGTGCCAGGCTGTTCCACTGGTCCATGTATCTGTGGTTGTACCAGTGCCAGGCTGTTCCACTGGTCCATGTATCTGTTGTTGTACCAGTGCCAGGCTGTTCCACTGGTCCATGTATCTGTTGTTATACCAGTACCAGGCTGTTCCACTGGTCCATGTATCTGTTGTTGTACCAGTGCCAGGCTGTTCCACTGGTCCATGTATCTGTTGTTATACCAGTGCCAGGCTGTTCCACTGGTCCATGTATCTGTTGTTGTACCAGTGCCAGGCTGTTTTGACTACTTCGGTGGTATAATAGGTTCTAAAATCAGGTAGTGTGAGGCCTCCTGCTTTGTTCTTTTTCAGTAATGCTGTACTTCCATATGAAGTTGGTGATTTGTTTTTCCATCTCATTAAAAAATATTGTTGCAATTTGGATTGGAATTCCAGTTTTCATTTTTTAAATGTGTGCTGAGAAACTTTGTTCATATAAGCAGGTAGATAGGTGTAGAAGTTTTGTTAAAGCAGTGCTACTTAATTTTTTGAATTCCTTCTCAGTTACATACCAAGATTCACACTTGTGGTCTAGCATCAAAAAATATTTCTGAAGACTTATAAGCTGATAGTTTGATCAGGCTTATTCACAAATTTGTTGAAAGCAAAGAATTGGAAACAAACCAAGTAGCCTCTAAAGGATTTGTTGTCCAATTATTCACCTTCTTATTTGCTGGGAAGTAGACCAAAGAGTGTTACCGAAATTCATCAGTGACTGTTGATTACATTTGTTATTTTTTAACTTAAAGGCACCTTGTTTAATCCAGAAGTACTCCGAAATGGTTGTAGTAATAAAATTATTAGTTGTAACGTACTTTAGCCAATGCATGCTTTATATATACATATATATGTAATTATATGTGTATTATATATGTATATGTGCATACCAAAAAAAAAAAAAACCTAAACCCGTTGTTGTTGAGTTGATTCTGATGCCCCATATGGTTTCCGAGGAACATCTGGTGGATTTGAACTGCCAACCTTTTGGTTAGCAGCTGTAACTCTTAACACTATGCTACCAGGGTTTCCATATGTGTGTAGGTGTGTGTATACATACATACGAACATACATACATACATATATATGTAAATTTTTTTTTTTTTTTTTTTACAGAGGGCCCTGGTGGTACAATGGTTAAGTGCTTGGCTGCTAACTGAAAGGCTGATTTTTTGAACCCACCAGGGGCCCTGTGGGAGAAAAGACCTGAAAACCTGCTCCCATAAAGATTACAGCCCAGGAGAACCCTATGGGGCAGCTCTACTTGTCGTATAGGGTTGCTGTGAGTAGGAATTGACTCGATGGCACACAGCGGTGACTACATGTTTTGACACACCTTAGAAATGAAGATTTAGGTTAATCAGTAAATGGTAATACCTGTCGTATGATCCAGCTAGCAAAGCAGTCTTCATCAAAGCTGGTCATCAAATCAGCCTTACTTTCTATTAGGAAAGGTCCAAGTAGTTTTTAATTTTAAATAAGTATTAAATTAATATAAATTAGTAAGTTAATTAGTATTAGGTAAGTATTAATAAGCATTTTGAGGGATTTTTTTAAGAAGTAGTAAAAATTCATGACATGACAGATTACTAAGAACATTTTAGTCAAGATTAAAATGTTGTAGATTAAATAGAATTAATTTATTTTGTAACAGGTCATCAAACCATGACAAATATATTCTTTTTCTCATTAATTTATAGTAATACAGTGTAATCGACACCTTAAAATGATAAGTTATTAAAAAACTAAAATGATAAGCTATTATAAAGTGAGGAGTGTGATTAAAAGCGTGCTGTTCTCCTGGTAAATGCGTTTACATGTGTGTATTGAACTCTGGTGTTCACCTTTTAGGTGTAATTAGGTTAGAATTGAATATACATACTTTCAGAAATAATGTTAATTTCTGAAGACATCGTGGTTCACTTTTCCCCATGTATTTAATTAAAAAAAAATAGAATTTTTAATTTTTTTTTTAAAAAAAGAGGTATATTATTGCTAAAAGCAAGTAGACACAGGAGCTAGCATATTTTTGTTAGTAAGAGATAGAAAATATTAAACATTTTGTAGGGTGAGATTTGATCATCATTGGAAGAACTATGTAAATATTTGATGAAATAGATTTAAGTGTCTCACTGTGTAACGTACACTGAATCTAACCCAAATCACGTAATATTTTTGAGTTCTTCCTGTATAATTTGAAAAATTTGGTAGTCCTGGAAAACATAATTTAAAAGAATCTGTACCATGAACCCCCACACTTTTCGTTGTTCTAAGGTTCCTGTCTTTCAAACTAATGACATGTTCGAATGGGAGTGTATAGACTATCATAAAAGAGTTATTACATTTAGATTCATTAAAATATTTTTGTGTGTTTAATATATGAGTCAGCAATGAGTTTAATGCCCTCCTTTTAATTTCACCAATTTTCCGCTTGTGAAGTGTGTTCTCTGACTGTGGCATTGTATTGTAGAATGCATTTGATTTTATACCATCCAATAAGCGCTAAAGCATTCTGCTTCTCATACATTGCTGAACCCTTAATGGCACATGGAAAGAGCAAGGAAAGACAAGAAATCCTATAGTGAGCTCATGGTGTTTGATCAGTCATTGAAGAAAGCTTCCTTGAGAACAGTATCTCACATTGTTTCTTTGGCACCGTGGAAGGGATGTGTCTTCCTTTCATAAGGTTTAAGAAGATCCACAGAGAAAGGGTAGTGGGAAAGGAGAACTTAAAATGAGAGGATGGAAGCTGGTGCTCTTTCCACTGTCAGTGCTGTGTACCCCTAATTTTCATGTAGCTGTGGCTGTGCTGGGACTTTCATGTGGATGCTGGAAATGATGGAGCTGGCCCTATGTTTGTGGAGTCTTAATCTTTCTTCATAGAGATCTTAACATTTGAAAGTGTGACTCGAAGAGGTAGAAATCAAGCTGGTGAGCTGTGATTTATATTGTTGTTAGCTGTCATCAAGTCAGCCCCCGACTCACAGTGACCCCATGCACGATGGGATCGGTCCGTAGTGTTTTCTTTGGCTGATTTTTGAAGTAGATTGCCAGGCCTGTCTTCCTAGTCTGTCATGCTCTGGAAGCTTTGCTGAAACCTGTTGAACATCATAGCAAGATGCAGGCCTCCCCTGATAGACCAATGGTGACTGTACTTGAGGTGCACTGGTGGGGAATTGAACTGGGATCTACCGCTTTTTCACCACTGCTCTCCAGAGCTCTGGGTTACAAGAATGCAGTTCTGCTGACTTTAGGCAAGTATTTGATGTCTCTCTACCTCAGCTGTTGTTGCTGTTGTTAGTTGCCCGCAAGTTGGCTCCCGCTCACGGTGATTTTGTGTGTAATAGAACAAAACATTGCCCGGTCCCGTGCCATCTTCATGATTGTTGGTATATTTGTGTCCATTGTTGTGGCCATTGTGTCAGTCCATCTCATTGAGGGTTTCCGTTGTTTTTCTTTGTCCTTCTACTTCATCAAACATGATGGCCTTTTTAACTGATTAGTCTTTCCTAATGATGTGTCCAAAGTGAGCAATCTAAGTCTTGCCATTCTTACTTCTGGTTATATTCTTTCAATGACAGATTTGTTCATTCTTCTGGCAGCCATGACCTCACCTACCCTTTCTGAAATCAAAACATGTAATTATGACCTAAAAATAATTTAGGTGTTTGGGCATTAGATTATGAGTAATTAATAAGCAAATGAAAACTGCAGTGAGTAAACTTCTCAGGGAACCTGAAAGAATCTTGCAAAGAAGTTATTTTCCCATTATGTAACTAAATCTTCTTGATAATTGAGTTTCCATTTGAATCCTCACCTTGTTCCAGGAAGCAGGACTTTCAGGGAACAAAAAGCATATACCCGAAAAAAAACTGAAACCCATTGCTGTCGAGTAAATTTCAACTCAGGGTGACCCTATAGGACAGAGTAGAACTGCCCTGTGGAGTTTCCAGGGAGCGACTGGTGGATTTGAGCTGCTGACCTTTTGGTTAGCAGCCAAGATCTTAACCATTGTGCCATCAGGGCTCCCAAGTTAATGATCCATTGGTCGGGAATTGAACCAGAGTCTCCCATGGGGCAGGTGAGAATTCTACCACTGAACCACCAATGCAAGTCAAAAAGCGTATAGAGATGCTTAAAATGGCTTGCATGTTACCCAGCTACTTATTAGTTGAGATTGAGCACTTTGTGTGGTCTTTCTGGTGTTTTATTAAGGGGAAGTAGGTGGGAATTACCATCTCATGCCACGCATCTTGAATCTCAGGTTAAATGGTTTGTTCAGGCCCTAGAGAAGGTAAGTGCTCAGGTTTGTCATGAAACCTACAGAGTTGTGGTAATGCTTCTGTTACGTACCATTTAGGAAATGATGAGACAGAGTTCATGGAGATGTATCCCTTTAATAATATAAAGTCTAGTATCTCCCTTAATTTTCTTTCAGGAAATACAACACTAGCATCTAATAAGTATTTTAGCAGTTTTGTACTTACACTGTGCTTTGAGTTGGACCAAGAGGATGGCAATGCGGTGGGTTTTCTGAGGTCAATCCATTGGTCAGTGGCTTGCTTCCAGAGTGATAGAGCGTAGAAGCAGGGCCTCTTGAGTAGAGTGCTCTTGTAAGAGGGTGAGATGATGTCCCATTGTGATGCATAAGGAAAATAGTAGGGCTTTAGCCATGTATGATAAATTTCTCCTAAGGAAAAAAGAGTGGATATTTACAAAGAGTCACCTGAAAGCATATTCATTAAGGCATTATTTACAGTAGTAAAAAATTTGTAGCAACAATAGAGAATGGATGAATTAATTAAATCGTGGTATATTCTGTGCCTGACCCAAGCCATGGTGTTTTCAGTCGCCTCATATGCATGTGAAAGCTGGGCAATGAATAAGGAAGACTGAAAAAGAATTAATGCTTTCGAGTTAATGGTGTTGGCAAAGAATGTTGAATATACCATGGGCTGCCAGAAGAATGAACAAGTCTGTCTCGGAAGAAGTACAGCCAGAATGCTCCTGTGAGGATGGTGCGAAACTTTGTCTCACTTACTTTTGACATGTTATCAGGAGGGACCAGTCCCTGGAGAAGGACATCATGCTTGGAGGGTCAGCGAAAAAGAGGAAGACCCTCAACGATATGGATTGACACAGTGACTGCAACAATGGGCTCAAGCATAACAACGGTCATATTCTGTTATACATAGGGTCACTGTGAGTCGGAACTGATTCGACGGCACCTAACAACAACAACGTATTCATATAATAGAGTGCCATATAGCCACTAAGAATGATGACAAACAAGAATAATTTATAATATGAGATGATCACAATATAGGGTTTGTGGAACAAAGGCTAGTGACAAAATCGTATGTGCAGGGTAATAATTTTATTTAAATTATTTAAAATGTTTAAAAAAATCTGTGGAAACTTATAGAATGCAAGCTAAAATATTAACTGATTATTTCTGGATAGTGGATTTATTGGTATTTTTGTTTTCATTCAACTGTTTTGTGTTTACCAAATTTCCTTCAATTAGTTTACATATCCATTTTATGCTGAGAGGAAGTTACTTAAAATAGTTATTATTCAAGGGTTGAATCAATGGGAATTTGCCTTAATAAAGAAAAATCAGTGATGATTTTGTGAGCATGAACTGGCAAGGAGTGATGATCCACCCTCACTTCTAGATGTTCCCGTGACCAAATTTACCTCTGTCTTTCTTTGCTCTGACATTTATAATACACAAAACATGTAAACGTGGGTGTGAAAATGTATTGCAATGTGATTTTTTAAAACAAATTGTACCCTTAGCCAGTTGTCTTCCTAACCCTCATTTGGCTGGCTTTTTCTCTGAAATTGTTTCTTTGCTAGAGTGTTAATGGATTGGTTAATTTGTGAGCAACACTTCTAATTGTGTTAAATCTCTAAAATCTTATTAAGCATTTGTGCAGAATTAGATCAGAGAGCTTGGGGAAGCAGCATACCAGTGGCCTGAGGGAGGGAGGGAAACAAGGCAACCTAACAAGCGAGTTTGTGTGCCAATTGAGCGCCCCCCCCCAAAAAAGAAAAGAGCACAGATCGACATCTCCATTGCCAGAAGTATAGAAGTACTCTCGAGCACATACAACAGCTCCCTTGCTGTATGTTTAAACACTATTTATATATACATAGAGAGAAAGAGAGACAGAGAGGCAGCTTGTTCTTTTTATTTAGATCTATGAGGGTTTACTTTTATTTCAGGCAAAAGAAACTAGCAAGAAGTAACGAAACCTTTAGAACTGAAGCTATTTCTGCAGGTCATCTTTCAGATAAATAATAGACTGGCTTATAAAAAAAACAATGGCGTATTTAAGTAATGTGCTCCCCTAAACAATTAACTGTATGAGACCAAATGGCCAACAGTTACCTAGAAGCAGAGATGAGAAGGCTACGAGGGGAAGGGAACCTAGATTAGTGGAAACAGAACAAACAGAATGGAAATAATGAGAATGCTGACACATTGTAAAAATGGTAACCAATGACATGGAACAATTTGTATAAAAATTGTTAAATGGAAACCTAATTTGCTGTGTAAACGTTCACCTAAAATACAATAGAATATTATTTCAAAAAATCAGTGATAAAAGGTGGGGATGATAAAAGATGGCGGAGTAGTCACATGCTTCCAGTGGTCCCTCTTACAACAAAGACCCCCCAAAACAAGTGAATTGATTGTATGTGACAATCTAGGAGCCCTGAACATCAAAGACAAAGTTGAGGAATCAGACTGAGTGGCAGAGGGAGGGAGAGACAGTTCAGAAGCAGCAAGGAGTTGCCAGACCTGACCTGGTGGGAACTGACACCCTGCAGGCTGGATCAGCTGGCAAGCACAGTTAGGCAGGCGGTGGCGCTCGGGACATGTTTTCCACATCAGGAGAGACTGAGTGGTGGAGAGTCTGCTCAACCCTCCAGAACCAGTGAGAAGTAGCACTCAATTGGCAAAAGATAAGTACAAGGGTCTAACCTACTGCATGGAGCAGAAAAACACCCCCTTTGGGAAGAACCTCTTTCCCATTTAGCCTGCCCCCTCCCCGCTCTGCACTGGGTCTGGGGCAGCTTCAGTGATTGCTGCATCCACTGGGCCGGAAGTAGGACCCATTGCACACCCTGAGCCATTCTCCCACATTTGGAGAGGGAACAAATTTAACAAACAGGAAAAAATAATCTGCCAGCTCCCCTAAGGTAGGAACTCAGGGAAGGCACAGCCCCTTTGCCTAGGCACAGGCATAAGTAGTCCACAGACTTTGAATGCCTTTTGGCCCTACATAGGCCTTTGTGGGCCCATTCCAACGGTGTAGGCCCTCATTAGCACAGTACAACAGGTTATATACCTGAAGCCTATTTTCAACTGTATCAGATATAAGGTGGAGTGGCAGATTTGTGATATTTGACACCACCTGCCCATTACACAGGGTCCTCATCTACCCACTCCAGGGGCCGGAGGACTGATGGCTCCACCCATGCCACCAAGCCACCTGCAACAGGGGTCCAAGAATAAGTGGTGCCTCCCAATCCTTAGAGCCAACAGCATTGGCTGCAAAACCCACCCACCTACGCACCCTAGGGATGTGCTTTCTTCCCAGACACTCAGGGGCAGCGATCAG